>NW_007726414.1:125530-148778 GCF_000696425.1 Galeopterus variegatus | reverse complement strand
TGCGCGGGGGGGGGGGGGGGGCGCTGGGAGCGCAGCAGCGCTCCCGCCGCAGGTTCGGATCCTATATAGGGATGGCCGGGGCGCTCACTGGCTGAGCGCAGTGCGGCCGGTCTCAAAAAGGACATAAAAAAAAAAAATTCAATCATTTTATTTCACTGGTTAGATAAAATATTCTATTCAGATTCTTAGGGAGTTCTTATCTTTTGAATTTATATTTTCTTTACCATCGCCAGGAGAAAAACTTTCAAAACAGCAGCTGCATAATTCTAACATCATTAAGAAATTAAGAGCTAAAGATAAAGAAAATGAAAATATTATTGCAAAACAGAACAAAAAAGTTAAAGAGCTAGAAGAGGAGTTGCAACACTTAAAACAGGTGAATCGTAACTATTATTCTCTACATATGTATAGTTATTACTTCCTATATGAAGAGTTAGCCATGGTTTATGGAGCATTTGGAATGATTTAATGGGGTGTATCATGTGAGCAGAATTTGTCAATAATTTCATAGATGAATGTTTAAGATTTTTCTTCATTGTCATAATACTTGAGATTACTGGAATACAGTTATTTACCATGACATCATTTATTGAAAAATACTTTTGTCTGTTTTTTTAACAAAGGTTCTTGATGGCAAAGAAGAGGTTGAGAAACAACATAGAGAAAATATTAAAAAACTAAATTCTGTGGTAGAACGCCAAGAGAAGGATCTTGGCCGACTTCAAGTAGACATGGATGAACTTGAAGAAAAGAACCGAAGTATTCAGGCTGCTCTGGATAGTGCCTACAAGTAAGAAAATTAACAAATATGCAACCCATTTAGTATCAGTTATCAGAGTAGGATGTTGAAGAAATACTTTTTCTATTTGTCTGATCACTACTAACATTTATAAACCTAATATATGAGTTTGTTACTGGTCAAAGCAAGTTCAAGAGAGAGTCCTAACTATAACCAGTGTTTATTATGGGACGAACTTTCCCTTGTTCTGTAGATTTCTGTGGTATGTGGAAATTCCATTAATTTGGGTATGTAGTTAACTATATGTTATTTTAAATAAAAATTATCAATTAAATTTTTTAAGAGAACTTACTGATCTTCACAAAGCCAATGCTGCAAAGGACAGTGAGGCACAGGAAGCTGCTCTGAGTCGTGAAATGAAAGCTAAAGAAGAACTTTCTGCAGCCCTAGAGAAGGCCCAAGAAGAAGCTCGTCAGCAGCAAGAAACATTAGTGATTCAAGTAAGCAATGGATGATTTTGCAAATTAAACAATTCATTAGCTAGTTTGAATCAAACCTATGTAGTGGTACATGTGTTAGATTTCCTTTATAATCCTGTTGGGAATTTTCTACAGAGTACTGGATTGTGCTAAATTTAGTCAATTGTGTGTGTGTGTGTTTTAAACTTGTTAAAGTGATGCTTACCTTACACCAGTATTAATTTTTTTGTGAGTTTCAGACCTGTTTGAGAGTGTTATGAAAGCTAGGGACCCTCTCACCAGAGAAATGCACATGTGCACATAAATATTGCATATAGTTTCAAGAGAATCTGTTTAACTCTTGAGCTCATTCACAACATTTGTGAGAGTGCATGGCCCTTAGATTAAGAAGGAAAACAGAATTTATCAGGCTTTGTCTTACAAAATCAACAGTTGATGGATATTTGGGTTATTTATCTGTTTTGAGTATTATGGATAATGCTACTGTAAATATTCATGTACAAATTTTTATGTGAACATATATTTTAAATTCTCCTGGATATATACCCTTGGGTCATACGATAACTCTATATCTAATTTTTTGAGGAACTGCTGAACTTTTCCATAGCAGCTGCATCATTTTACATTCCCCCAAGCAATAGATGAGGGTTTCTGTTTCTCAGCATCATTGTGAAATTTGTTATTGTCTATTTATTCTTTATTCTAGCCCTTTCAGTGGATATGAAGTGGTATCGGAATGTGGTGTTGATTTGCATTTCCTTAATGACTGATGATGTTGAGCATCTTTTCATGTGCACATTAGCCATTTATATATCTTTTTTGGAGAAATTAATTTGAATACTTAAATCCTTGGCCTGTTTTTTAATTGGGCTATTTATCTTTTTATTGAATTATTAGAGTTTTTTATAGATACTGCATACTATACTCTTATCAGATATAGGATTTGTAAATATTTTCCCCATTTCTGTGGGTTGTCTTTTACTTTCTTGATTGTGTCCTTTGCACAAAAGTTTTCAATTTTGATGAAGTCCAGCTTATCTATTTTTTTCTTTTGTTGCTTTTGCTTTTGGCATCATATTTAAGAAACTGTTGCTTAATCCAAGGTCATGCAGATTTTCACCAGTTTGCTTGTAAGTAAAAGTTTTAGCTCTGACATTTATTTAGGTCTTTTGTATGTGGATACCAGTCGTCCCAGCATCATTTGTTGAAAATGATTGTTTCTTCATTGACTTCAATGCACTTTTGATAGCTGTATAACAAAATATATTCAGACATTTGCTTCCAACTTAGCCCCTCCCCATTTTCTTTATTTGCTTATAGGTAACCATTTTATTAGTGTTTGGTTTATCTTTTCAGTTTGTAAATGCAAGAAAATATGTATATCTACACATTTATATATTATGTATATTCATATGCATTTACTTCTACACGTTTTTTTTTGCATATCCCTTGTCCTTCTTACATAAAAGTTAGTTTACTATTTATACTGGTTTATAACTTGCTTTATTTACTTAGTAAGATGCCCTAATGGTCACTCCATAGTAGAACATAGAGCTTTTGAAAAATTTCTTTTTACAGTTTTAGAATACTTCATTATGTGAAATATTTTTAGCTATTTCTTATTGATGGATATTTGGGTTGTTTCCAATATTTTGCTACTATAAATCATGCCATGGTTCATATATTCCTTGCGTTTCTGCCACTCTATTGCTGAGATAGATAAAATATTAATATTTTAAATTAAAAATATATTAGAACAATAATAAGGAAAAATTGGAAGAATGAGAGGTAGAGAGTGTATGGATTTACTATTCACAAAATCACCTTTTACAAGTACTGTCAAGTTTGTGTTTTACCTTCTTGTCCTTATCTCTTATAACTGATATCATATAAATTACTTTATAGTTTTTCCATTTACGATTAAATCATAACTTTTTAATATGTTTCATACATTCATCATAATTTTTAATGGTTATATTTATGTTGTATCAACATTTGCAAGTATAGATTGCTACTGATGAATATTTAGGATATTTCCAGTTTTGTTTTGTTTTTGCTAGTTTAGCTAATATTGTAGGGAATATCTCTGTATGTTTACAAATCTCCTTTCATAGAGTAAATTCTTGGGACTGGGATGAAGGTTGTGAGAAGGATGAGAAAGGATGTTAGAAGTTTGGTGATTCTCTAAACATCTTGTCAAATTATTTTCAAAAAGGCTATGGCAGTTTACAATGTATGCAGCTATGTATGAGTGTAGCCCCTACTTTTATAGCTCATATAGCCCCTATCATATTCAGTCTTATGTGGCAAACATTTATGGATGCATTCTTTCTCTGCCATTATTGTATGGCAGTCACTGTGACTTGTGCATATTTATATGCTTTTCTTTGACTAACAGAGTGCTTTCCTTAATAAGTACTGAATATATGTATAGTACTGGAATTGCTTGATAAATTGGATGTGTGGTAATCATATGTAAAAGCTCATTGGATAGTATAAAGTATTATACATGAACAATAAGTAAATACAACACAAAATATGTCGTTAGCAGGAAGTTATAGATAACACTTTGACAGTATTTGTGACAGTGTATTGTTTCTCCTCCTACAGGTGGGGGACCTTAGGCTGGCACTGCAACGTGCAGAACAAGCAGCTGCCAGAAAAGAAGATTATTTACGCCACGAGATCAGTGAACTTCAGCAGGTACTATCACAGTTTTTCTAAACACAAATCTAAGAAGTATGTGTTTTCTTAGAAATAAAAAAGGCTTCAATGGGATAATGTTTGTGAAATTGAGAGGATTACTACCACGCTTATTATTTGATGTATTTTTGTGGCTCATGTAATATAAAATATTAAATAGAGTGTACACCTTAAGAATATATACAGGACAATCCCTAATTTTGTTTTATAGAAAATAATTGTATCATGATAGAATTATTGTATATTCAGCATTGTTTTTTCATTTGTAATGGCTAGTTTATTAATTATCAACCTTCAGTTATTGTGGGACAGATAATCAATGCCCAGTTTCTATGCCACTATTCTATTAACTTTTAGTCAGTGAACATGCAAAGGAAAAGGAGAGGAAATACAACAAAGAAGATCTTTCTGTTTTTATAAATACTTTAAAATATTTGGATGAGGAGGTAACTTACTGAGAGGTTTGGATGAACTCTTCTTTTTACCTTTTGGTAATCAAAGACTATCTTAGAAATGCTTTGTAAAAGAAGCACTTGTTTAGATACTCTATTATGCAACTTAAAACTGAAGGATTAAACAGTTAGAAAAATAATTTAATTAAAAAGCAAACTATTCTCTCTTGTAAAAATAATTTTTCCTAGAAATCACTCAAAGTTTAGGTTTGCTAGTGTTTTTAGTGTTTTTATTGCTGTCAGTAGTAATGACTTAAGAATTTCATGATTTAGAGACTTCAGGAAGGAGAGAATCGAAACCAAGAACTGAGTCAAAGTGTTTCATCAACTACAAGACCATTGCTTCGACAAATAGAGAATTTGCAAGCAACCCTAGGGTCCCAGACATCGTCGTGGGAAAAGTTAGAGAAGAATCTTTCTGATAGACTTGGTAACTGCTTTAGTTTTTATGCTTGATGAGAACCCCTTATGTCTTGTTTGTAGAAGTAAGATAATGGTAGGAAATTGGAATTTACTTTATCCGATAGTTATATTTTGTGTATAACATGTAGATTTTTACCTCTTCTCTTTTTCCACATTTATTTTTAATACCTTAATTGTGACTCTTTCAAACCATTTTTTTCCTTATACAATGTATCTGATACTAGCTAAAATACTTCCAGCTCATTCTTTCATTCATTTTTGCAAACTACTGCACTCGATTTTCCCCTTGTCCATTGCTAAATCTGACTCCTTTCTAGCTTGTCTGCAATACTGTAGGAGGTAGAGATCAGATATTCTAGGAAGTGGTAGAATTCCAAGAGCGGAGATAGCTCTAAGGAGGGTCAAGATCAAACTCTAGAAGAGAGATACTATGGAGTCTTTAAGATTCCATATTCTGCTTCTTTACAGACAAGCCTTAGGTTATCCTTCTATGCTGCTAATAGGGAGAAATTTATTGTTCCAAGATGTTTCTCTTCAAGCACAGTCAGGAAGTGTATGTGTACACTAGATTTCCAGAAGCTGGCAAATTCATGAAAAAATTATGTATGCTTTCTGTGCCTAATGCTAACTGTAATTTGAGAGATACCAAGGTATAGTAATAAAAGCAGATCTAAATGGGGGTCAGGAGACATGGACTCAGGATGTTTTGTTTTGTTTTCAGTCATCCAGCCAAACAGTCTGGAGTAAGTCAATTACCTTGCTCCACTTTCTCTGGGCTACTTCTTGTAAATTAGGAGGGGTGAACTAGATTAGTGGCTTTCAAATGGTATTCAGTGGACTCTTGGATGTCTTTGGGGCTGCTGTCATGGTGAAAGGAAAGCTTGATAAATGAGGTGTTGGGCTTCTCTAGGCTTCATTAATGAAAATAGGGCCTCCTTTGTCTATCTTGTTTTATTGGAGTTCCATGCAAGATTTTGTCTAGAAAAAGATTTATCTGCTTAAAAAAAAAAATTACTGTACTAGATGAACCTTCATGTATTTTTTAATTTATAGGTATAAATTTTAGGTTTGTCATTTGTCTATTACAGTTCTTTTGTGACCAATGTGGTATGAAATGTGAGACATCTGAAATTGACACCTTCTGAAATGAATATTTATTAAGCAGTAAGTGAAAGCTAGTACTTTTGTGGTTTAGATTGGAGTATCCTGGAGTATACCCTTGCGGATGTGTGGTATTGTGGAGGAATATAGGCAAAGCCACAGGACAAACATACCACAGAATGCCATTAAAGGGAGCATAGAAACAGTATGAAGCAGAATATAAAATGTGAAATAGAGGTATTGGTAGGTCTACGTCGGTGGGGAAAAAATATGAGAATTCTTGCCTTGATTAAATTTCAGAATCTTATCCACTGCTCTTTCTTTTAGTTGAAAAATTTTATTGAGATAATTGTAGATTCACATGCAATTATAAGAAATAATACAGAAAGGTCCCTTTCACATTTTGCCCAATTTCCCCAAATCTTAATATTTTGCAAAATTAATTATAATACCATAACCAGAGTATTGACATTGATATAATCCACTGATTTTATTCAGATTTCCCCAGTTTTATTAGTACTCATGTGTGTGTGTGTGTGTGTGTGTGTGTATAAAGTTCTATACAATTTTACCACTTGTGTAGGTTTGTATATCCATCACCATAGTCAAGATACTGAACAGTTGCAACATCATGAGGGTCTCTCATGTTTCCCTTTTATAAACATACCTACCACCTTCTCAACACTCCCTTCCCCTGTCCCAAATCCCTGGCAGCCACTAATCTGTCCTTCATTTGTAAAATTTTGTCATTTCAAAAATGTCATGTAAATAAAATTGTATGATATGTGACATTTTGGGTTTGACTTTTTTCATTCAGCATAATTCCCTGGAGGTTCATACAAGTTGTTTGTATCAGTAGTTTATTCTTTTTATTACTGAGTGTATTCCATGGTATGTTCGTACCACAGTTTGTTTAACTATTTCCCCTGATGAAGGATATCCGGGCTGATTCCAAGTTTTGGCTATTACAGATAAAGCTGCCGTGAACATTCATGTACGTGAACCTAAGTTTTCATTTCTCTGGTTAAATGCCCAAGTGTGCAATTGCTGCGTCATATGGTAGTTGCATGTTTAGTTTTTTTTAAAGAAAATGCCTAACTGTTTCCAAAGTGGCTGTCTGTGTGAGAGTAATCCAGTTTCTTTACATCCTTGCTAGTATTTTGTGTTGTCCCTATTTTTTCTTTTAGTTATTCAGACAGGTGTGTAGTCTTATCTTATTTTAATTTTAATTTGCATTTCTCTAATGGCAGTGATGTTGAACATCCATTTCATGTGCTTATTTTCCATTGAACATCCTCTACAGTGAAATGTTTGCTCATGTCTTTTGCCCATTTTCTTTTTTTTTTTCCTTTTTGTCTTTTTTCGTGACCGGCAACGGATCGCAACCCTCAGTGTCGCGCCCGTACTGGGCCGGGACCAGCAACGGAATCGCAACCCTCGGTGTTGCGCCTGCACCTCGCTCAGCCAGTGAGTGGCCGGTCTGTATGTGGGATCCGAACCCTCGGCGGGAGCGCCACCGCGCTCCCAAGCGGCACACTGTAGCAGTGCGCCACTGGGCCGGCCCCTTTTGCCCATTTTCTAACTGGATTGTTTATTTTTTCAGTGTTGTGTTTTTAGAGCTTTTTTATTATATTCTAGATATTAGTTCTTTTTTTTTTTTTTTTTTCCTTTTTGTCTTTTTTCGTGACCGGCAACAGATCGCAACCCTCGGTGTCACGCCCATACCGGACCGGGACCGGCAACGGAATCGCAACCCTCGGTGCTGCGTCCCCACCTCGCTCAGCCAGTGAGCGGGAACCGGTCTGTATGTGGGATCCGAACCCTCGGCGGGAGCGCCACCGCACTCCCAAGCGGCGCACTGTAGCAGTGAGTCACCGGGCCGGCCCTCTAGATATTAGTTGTAGGTATATGGTTTGCATTTATTTTCTCCTAGTCTGTAGCTTGTTTTTTCATCCTCTTCACATAGAGAAAAATTTTTAAATTTTGAAAGAGTCCTGTTTTGTCAGTTTTTCTTTCTATGGCTCATGTTTTTGGTATTAAATCTAAGTACCCGTTGCCAAGCCCTAGGTCCTGAATATTTTCTCCTGTTTTATTTTCTAAAAGTTTTAACATTTCTTTTTTGGCAGCTGGCCAGTAATGAGGATCTGAACCCTTGACCTTGGTGTTATCAACACTGTGCTCTAACCAGCTGAGCTAACCAGCCAGCCCCTTAAAAGTTTTATACTTTTATGTTTTACATTTAAGTCTGTGATCCATTTTGAATTAATTTTTGTATATGATGTGATGCTAAAGTTGGAGCTCTTTTTTTCCTCTCTATGGATGTCCAATTGCTCTAGGACCATTTGCTGATTCACTACTCTTTTATGTGTGCCTCTACTTTCAAAGTAAAATACTTTGGGAAAAGAATGATAAAGCAGATATAAGTTAAGATTGGTTTATTTGTCTCAATAGGCAGTCCTGCCTTAGGCAGTAAGTAACCATTTTTAAGTGTGACTACTTGCATCATTAAAAGTTTGAAGTCAGAATCGACTTAGAATCTTGTTCTCTCAGGTATATGTATATGTGATTTTTTTTCTGTCTCCTACAATCAGGTGAGTCCCAGACTTTGTTGGCAGCAGCAGTTGAAAGAGAACGTGCGGCTACAGAAGAACTCCTTGCAAACAAAATTCAGATGTCTTCCATGGAATCACAGAATTCTCTTTTAAGACAGGAAAACAGTAGATTCCAGGCCCAACTAGAATCAGAGAAAAATAGGATGAGAAAGCTGGAAGATGAAAATAATAGGTGAGCATGTTTTTGGAGTGGTACTCTTGGTAGTTTCATGACATCTTAAAGTGTTTTTTTAAACTATGTTATTGGCTTTTAGCTTCATAGCACTGAGAACTAAAAGTAAATACTTGCAGTGTTTAAAGACAAGGTCATTAGTAATAAGATATTATAGCAAAATAGTACTGGGATTCACTGGACCTCATATAGGTTCTGGAAATTTTGTGACATGTTTTTTATGTATTTGCATTTTTCCAGGAAAAGCATTCATACATTTAATCAGATTTTTTAAAGGGACCTATAACACCACAAAATAGTTTGGAGACCACTCATTGGAGTTATTTTTATATTACAAGGGTTTTGGCAGCATTCCAGTCTTTCTAAATAAATGTCTGGGTTCTTTGGAAACCACAAGCTATAAAATTCATCTATCTAAAATTATATTAAGGCTGTGATTAGTATGTTTTTGCCCTCTGAGTTCTTTCTTGGAAATTGTACTTTAAAAAAAGCAATAAGGTAAAAATGATTTATAAAGTAAAATATATGAACTTTTATAAACATTTTCATAGAACTCCCTAATAAGCTTTTGTAGAATCTGAACACATTATAGAATGGTGGTAATCAAAGTTATTTTTATAAAGTCTTTTTAAAAATGAAATCTTAACCCAGAGCATCAATAAAATGCACGAAAGTGTAGCTTTTCCACTTGCAGTTAGGCTTCTGATAGAACTCAAGTGATCTGGAAAACTTGGATGGAAAATCACTGATGTTGAACTAGTAATAAAATGACTACTAAATATGTAACTGGACTTCATAAAGTAGTGAATATTAAATAGTCTTCCCTATAATCTTTTTTGTTTTGTTTAATTCCCTCTGGTTTAATAGGTACCAGGCTGAATTAGAAAACTTAAAAGATGAATATGTAAGAACAGTGGAAGAGACAAAGAAAGAAAAGGTATTTCTCTTAGTGTTCACTCACCTCCTAGGGCTTACATTAAAGGATGGTTGGGGACAGTAGCAAACTAATCAGGTGATGGGCTGAGACGGGTGATGCCACTGCTGTTGGAACTTAATCCTTAGTAGTAAAAAATAAGAGTTTATACTTTATGCTCCTAACTTTGAGACTGACTTTATTATGATTGCATGATAATTAAAAATGATCTAACTGTATCTTTCCTCACTAGACACTGTTGAATAGTCAGTTAGAAATGGAAAAAATGAAATTTGAACAAGAAAGGAAGAAAGCCATTTTCACACAAGAAGCAATAAAAGAAAAGGTATTGAATTTTGTTGATTGTTTTTGGTATATTCGTTTAGTAGCTGTTATGATTAAGCATTGATTGTTTTGTTTAGCTATACTTTATAAGTACCATTTTTTATGTCTAAAATCAACATAGTGGTGAATTCTAGTAGTATAATCAATGTCCTGCTGAGAGTAGACCCAAAGTATTTTGAGAATATGCAAAGCGATCTGTGATTTCTGGGATTCGAATTACAGAACCTCTCACCCCTTTTTAAATGAACTTAAACCTTTTCAGTCTCTTACTGAAACCAGTGTACCTCATTTGACCCTTGCAGTGACGAATTTAGGAGTAAAACTGGCTTGTTTACTTTCTTGGTCAATGAAGGTAATTTTTCTAAAATGAGTTTTCTGTATTTAAAGGATTGTAGTGTATTTAGAGTTAAGATAATGTATTAAAACTACCTACATGTAAATTTAAATTGCCTTTTGAATTTATTTGGAATTTTTAAAAAATACACTATAAGGAATATGGATAAGCCAGAAACTCTATGGTTTGTAAAACTCATTGGTAATTTTATTTTAAAGAAATAGGTTTAATTGGTGGTATGTTATATAATATGAAGCAGTTAGTTCATATAATCGTTTCAACAAGCATTCTCGTCCCATGCATAAAACAGTGACAAAGTGTGTTATATATAGATGGGTCCTGTGATGATTTGACCAAGTCTATCTGTATTTTTAATTACCAAATATCATACCTTTGATAAGACTTCAGAAACATGTCTATAACATTTTATTGGAAAATTGGAATGGATCTTTGTTCTCATTAATCCTAGAAAATGTTCTTGCTTTCTCTGTTTGTGTTTTTGCTCTTTAATCTGAACAGAATTTTTTTACTCCTTAAGGAACGCAGGCCATTTTCTGTTTCTAGCACTCCTACCATGTCACGCTCGAGTTCAATAAGTGGAGTTGATATGGCAGGACTACAAACATCTTTTCTGTCTCAGGTGATGTTTTATTTCTTACATGTGCTTAGTTGTCAAAGTGAATAATGACAAAGGGAATATTCAGATGGCAGATTTGCTATCACTGTGACCTTGCCATTCCATATGCTATTGTGAATTAGTGTTAATTGCAGTGAGGAAATATAGATGATTTTATGTTTTTGAGAAAGTCACATACATATTAAAGCAAGAATTGACAGAGTCATTCTGCTTGAACCTGTTAATGGAACACAATCTGATAACTAAATATCTGTGTATACTTTTTAAAATTAACATAGGATGAGTCTCATGATCATTCATTTGGACCAATGTCTGCATCAGCAAATGGAACCAATCTTTATGATGCTGTAAGAATGGGAGCAGGATCAAGCATTATTGAAAATCTACAGTCTCAGCTAAAGCTAAGGGAAGGAGAAATTACTCATTTACAGGTATTAGAAAAATTAAATGTGATAAAAGTCAATTAAATTTGGGAGCCCAATAAGTAGCACCCTTCATTTCTACCTGAATTCTTAGCAAATTGAGAAATAAGATGAAATAGTGCATGTGAAGCCCCAAATATATCACATGTATTAGTGATAAAAGCTAGATGGAGAAATTAACCAAAGATAAGAGCCAAATGAACCTGTTAACTGCCAGAATTAGGCAGACTTACCTACTCTGTCACAGGAAATGCTGGGCTGGAGCAGGCTTCCCCATGTCTTGGGGCTTGCCCAGGTAAGACAAACATCTAGGAACAGAGAATGCTTACTCTTTTCCGGCAGCTCTTTCCCAATAGAAAAAAAAGGGAGTTGCTGAGCTAAGCATGCCCATTTCATTTTTCCCAGATTAACCACTTAGATAGTTGCTCCAGCTCTCCCAGCAAGGAATGAGTAAAGGAGATAAGAGAAGTTAGAACTATACCATTCTGCACATGGAAGGAAACAACATGAGTGGGGAGGGAACATCCTCCCATCTTATCTTTTTTGCTTTTTAAAAACTATGCAGTAAGAAATGTTAAAATGTTTTACATGTTTTCGGTGTTAAACTTGATACACTCAGAAGTAAGTAAAACTTTCTCTATTCCCATTATATGCTTTTAGTTCTATGAAAATGTTACTTCTATGAAAATATTAATCTAGTAAAGGAAAACTTGAATTGGCAAAAAATATTAAAATAACCTTAATACCCAATATGTTTTTGTAGTCCAGTATGCTGTACTTGAGAGCCATAATTATTTTTTTTGCAAGTGATGATAGCATCTGTCAATACAACCTACACAGTTGGGGCTGCATTAAAGTATGTTTTTGTTCCTCTGGATTCTTGTAAAATTTATAATAACTGAAATATATGTCATATTTTTAGATTAGAGAAAACGTGGTTGTGTTTTTCAAACATATGATTGGATTTTCTTTAGTTCTTTATTTCTCTCTTGCATAGTAAACCCTATAAAGGGTATACCTCTGTGGCAAGTTGGGACCCTTTTACTGTTGCTGTTTCCTTTTACTTAAGAGCTGGTTCAAGGCTATATGTTGATATATAAATTTCTTTAAAAAATAACACATTAAATATTTTTATATTAGTGGAAGTATTAAACAAGATATGTTTTGATTTAAACTGTTTTTTGGTAATGTTTCCTAGCTAGAAATTGGCAATCTAGAAAAAACTCGATCAATAATGGCTGAAGAGGTAGTTAAATTAACAAATCAAAATGATGAACTTGAAGAGAAAGTGAAGGAAATACCCAGACTTCGAACTCAGCTAAGAGTAAGTATTCTTCACTTCAGGATGAGTCTAAAGTATTTTAATTCAGTTATATTAAATCTCAAATTTTTGCTTTAGTGGTTTCTTTGAAAATTAAAGAGTATTCATGTTTGAATAAAGAACTTTAAAGGTAAATCTTTTATCTTGCTTTTGTCATCACACACTGAAAGTATTTTTCACAATCACATTTAGTGCTGGTATAGGAAAAGAACTAGATTTTATTTGGCCACAGCTCATTTATAACATTGCATTTTGTATGACCTTAGTAGTATTTTGTTCATTGGTGTTTTATGTATCATCACAATGATCATATTTGTATGTTAGGAGACACTTTGAAGCCATAAATGAGAATATATTTTCTTTTGACTTTTCCTGTGGGCTAAATGCCAGGTAATACTTAAACCATAATGAATCAAAGAGACTAAAATTTCATCAAGTGTGTTTAAATTAGTGGGAGAGAAGAGAAACTAAGCCATATATGGGGAGAATTCTGGATTTAGTGGGTGATAAGGTAAGATTGACAGCTATCTAGCTTCGTTTTTTTTTTTTGTTTTTTTTTTTAATTCCTTTTTTTGCTGTTCCAACATAGACTGGAGTATGAGTTTAGTTTTTAAAAGAGTTGAGTATATACTTTTATTTAAATTGTGGTATATTTACTGTTGACTCATTTCTGATGATAGAAATATAGTACTAAGATGTTCTATATAGTTATTTTTAAAACTGTAAACAAATGTATTTTGCAGGATTTGGATCAAAGATATAACACTATTCTGCAGATGTATGGAGAAAAAGCAGAAGAGGCAGAAGAACTTCGATTAGATCTTGAAGATGTAAAAAATATGTATAAGACTCAAATAGACGAACTTTTAAGACAAAGGCTCAGTTAACTTCTGAAAACAATTCCCATCAAACTGAATGTAAACATTTAATATCTAAATACAGACTTCCAATAAATTCTTTCATAGAACAGAAAATGAGATTTACTGTAGAGTACAAAAAATTTTTTTAAAGTTGTTTTACAGTATGTAGTAATATTTGCAGTTAAATTATTTTGTGTAATATTTGAACTTTATTTTTAAAACTATTCTTTAAAGATTTATTTTTTGAAGCATCCACCAAAAAATTTTTTTAAAGTTGTTTTACAGTATGTAGTAATATTTGCAGTTAAATTATTTTGTGCAATATTTGAACTTTATTTTTAAAACTATTCTTTAAAGATTTATTTTTTGAAGCATCCACCTTTTTTCTTTTGCCCTGAATAGTACAGAGATTTATTACTTTATCATATCAAT
Source organism: Galeopterus variegatus (assembly GCF_000696425.1). Lineage (NCBI taxonomy): Eukaryota > Metazoa > Chordata > Mammalia > Dermoptera > Cynocephalidae > Galeopterus > Galeopterus variegatus. Next base: position 134,833 of record NW_007726414.1, on the reverse strand, counting down.
ATGGCTTAGGAAAGAGGGTGGTGTTTAATATATGTATTGTAGATATATAAGTAATTGTATCTATAATTTGTGTTTGTATATATTGAGAACAATTAAAGAGATTATTAACATATCAAAACTTTGAAATCTTTCACTTAAATGTTCAACATATCTAATTACTACTCATGAAAAGGTACATTAAGTGTTCAAGTGATGAAACAGTTACTAAACCTGTGGTTGTTAAATTTTAAACTAATTTTTTTCTTTAAAAGTGGAAGTCACTCTGATGCTGCCTGAAATTTAAAAAGTGAAGAATTTAAACTTTTGAAAAAAGTTTTGGTCTGAAAATTGATTTCACCCAGCTTCCACAAATTAAGTCTGTACAAATTTTGGTACCTTTTGGTACCAATCTGGAGGAAGCTGTACATACTCAAAGTTATTTAGGCATAGTTGAGTAGTGGAAAAAATTTATTTGTAACGATTTTGTGTTACTGATAGCATCACTAACAATTACGTGATTTTTGAAGAAGTATTGTTTTACTGTTCTATAAAATGAATCAAAAGTAATAAAATTATTAGCATAATTTAAAAGTTACTTGTTCACATTTTGTAAAGTCATGTTTTTGCCACATTAAAAATGAATGATTTTACAGAATATCCCTAACTAAATAGGATAATAGGAGTTAATGTAAATTTGGCATTTTATAATTCTGTGTAATTTATATTATTTTTTTCTTGAAACTTTAAACACAAAAACAGTGTGGAATAGCTTTAAAAAATAGCTATGCCTTCTTCCAAATGTTATTATGTTCAAAAGTTAACCAGGCTGTGTTTTAGATCTGTGAAATATTTTGATGTTTTATTATTGCAGTCATTTAACTGCCTTTACTTGCAAATAAAAACTCTCATTTAATTTTTAGTTAAATTATAAACACTAGGACTTTGGAGTGTAGCTACAAGGAGCCATCTTGAAGAATTTGGAGAGCTTTACAGGGCAATTCAAGTGACCTCATTTTTGTTCTTTTTGTATTCCAGACAGTATTTCTGTCATTGGATCTCTGATTTACAGCATTAATATTCTTCCAGTGTGAGCCAAATTCATAGAATTAATTTCCCATATTTTAGTGTTAGTTAGCAGCCTAATAGCTTTTTGTCAGCTTGATTTTTTTTTTTTTTTTTTTTAATTGGGGGCAGAATGACAAGACTGATAGCAATAAGAAATGTACAGAATTAAAAAATATAGGAAACTTAAATTGTAAAATTCTGTCAAGCATTTGAAACTAGGAGTTTAGGAATTACGAAAGTTTTTTAAAAATAACTATTAGGAAAAAAACTTTCAGTTGCAGAGAAAAAATTGAAATAAGACTCTTTCCTATAACTTTCAGTTTCATAATATTAAACATTCTTTTTCTCAGTCCTTATCAACATTAGTAAAATCAATTTACTTAAAATTTTGAAGCATTTTTTTGGGCCGGCCCGGTGGCGCACTGCTACAGTGCGCCGCTTGGGAGCGTGGCCACGCTCCCGCCAAGGGTTCGGATCCCACATACAGACCGGTTCCCACTCACTGGCTGAGCGAGGTGCGGGTGCAGCACCAAGGTTTGCGATCCCATTGCTGGTCCTGGTCCGGTACGGGCGCGACACTGAGGGTTGCGATCCGTTGCCGGACACGAAAAAAGACAAAAAGGAAAAAAAAAAAATTTTGAAGCATTTTCAATTTATTTGATTTAAAAGTGACAGTTATTTAAGTCTCTGGCTGTACATCACCATATATTACTATTTATCCACAAATTCATAGCAGATATTCACACTGATCTTATTTTGACTCCTATACTCTGATATCTCTCCAAACATTTATAAGTTGCGAAGATCTATTGAATCAGTTTCTTGAACAACTCCAGTTAGTATTAGAATACCTATCAAGTATTTGTTGCTATATTTTGCTATTTGTCATTAAAAGTCTCTATCCATATTCTAGTAAAATAATATTCATATTTTAATGGATAAGAATATAATGTATAATTAGATGTTTTCATTCTTGAAAGAAAACAAAAGATACTACTAATAATAATTTCAAAAATATATACAAAAGAGAAAGGCATGAACATCGTTTGGTGATATATAGACAGCAAAGCACAGACTGTAGGCATCCTCCCAAGTCTTTGAGAGGCCACATTGATTCTACCATTTCTTACCTTTCCTTTGCCTCTTTTTTGAAGACTTCCAGTTGTACATTTTTTAGCATGTGGAATGTATCAAATATATCTATATTGTGATTTAAGATGTTCTAAATTTGAATAATTTCTGACCTAGGGAAACATGAATCTTTGCAGTAAAGTAAATGAAAAGAATGTTCAGGAAAAATTTTTTTCTCAGGATCCCTCAATTGGCATTTGATTTATTAATTGAAAGTCTTATATGAATGCTTATTAAAAGCATATGATTTATAGTATTTAGAAAATAGCCACAAGAAAGAAGAGAAAAGGACTGTAGATATTTTATCTTGTTTTATTACTGTTTGTTTAGTGTGTCTCCATTTATGTTCTAGTGTATCATAATTTTTCATTTTCATTAAAAAAAGTTAATTTTTCCCTATTCTAGGTCAGTTTTAAACTACAGAAATTTTAATCACATATTTTGTAAAGGGCTAAAAGTATGATATAAGCTATAGATTGATATAATATTTTAATTCTAAATGAAAGATAATGTAAATAATAAGCATGAATCTGATTTGAATAAAGATTTTAAAATAGTAATAATGTATTTCATTTTTAACACAATTTATAGTGGTCAATACCAATGAAAGAAGATAGTATTATTTTATGAAGATAATATAACTTGTATTATTTTGGAATTCATACTCATATTTTAAAGAAATGAGGATAAGCCCAAACTTAGTATTTCTCTTATTAGTATTAAGCATGGTTTTTCTAATGAAAATATGTTTTTGGAAAACAATTCTAAGAATTTACTATTGTAACTAACTGATAATTACTGTAAGGATCATTTGTGTCTATTTTAAATCAAATGGTATGGAGACATCCTTCAAAAAGTCGTCTAAATTTCTATATCCAAATAATAATAGATAAAATAGTTATCTTCTGATGCTGTTTATATTGCTTGTATTATTAAGCTCTGTAACTTTGGTCCTTTAAACACATCCTTTCAGTTTTATATAATGGCATGCCCGTTTGTCTTTCAAAATTACAATCTTAGTTTTTTGTTTTGTTTTTTTTTCGTGTCCGGCAACGGATCGCAACCCTCAGTGTCGCGCCCGTACCGGACTGGGACCGGCAATGGGATCACAACCCTCGGCGCTGCTCCCACACCTCGCTCAGCCAGTGAGCGGGAACCGGTCTGTATGTGGGATCCGAACCCTCGGAGGGAGCGCCACCGCGCTCCCAAGCGGCGCACTGTAGCAGTGCGCCACCGGGCCGGCCTACAATCTTAGTTTTTAAAAAATGCATACTATTCAAAAATCTGTGGTGATGTTGATAATAGGAAGCAGTCTTATTTTGTTTCAAGCACTGAATTTCTTACAAAATTCACTTATATGGGATCATAATCCCTTACCCACTGTTCTGAGATCTAGAAAGCTCTGAAAACCATAATTTTTTTTTATGTTTGCTGTCAAATCTACTTTGGTGGTAAATCCTGACCTGCATTGATATGGGGTTCTTTATAGCCTTTATTTATCTCACTTAGTGTGAATAGTCACACATTTTTCTGCAGAAATACTGTGTGAGATCATGGGGTGCTGACCGAGGCCTCCATTGGGGGTATTAGCTAATAAATGGTGCGTACCTATTCTATTTAAAAAAAATTCAGGAACACCTATGGTCCCAAGGGTTTTGGAAAAGGAATTGTGTTCCTGCACTTTATCTTCAAATCAGCCTTTTAAAGTCGATACCATTGTCACCCCCTATTTTTAAAATGAAGAGAAAGGTTAAGTAACTTGCTCAAGGTCATATGGCAAGTAAATGGCAAAGCTGTGATTCTTATTTGCACAGGTTGGCTCCAGAGTCCGTGCTTTGAACCATTAGCTATATGGTGCTACTTCTCTTAACTGCTTTTCTGTGAAATCATAAGTATATAGATCAATGATTGGGTAACATCAACTTTAACCAAAATTTATTCACTTAAAACTTAAATATTTTTTCATTATTATTTAAACAGTTACATATATCAGAAACCAATAAACTATGTTCTGCTATGTTCAGCATTTTTCTAGTACTCTTTAGGAGCTATCTCAAATGTCAATATGAGCATCAGACTTCTAACATATTTAGCAAACTTGTAAGGCAATGTAAAAATTCTGATTATACAAAATTTCAAACCTATACAAAAGTAGGACAGTATTATGAATCTTCGTGTACTCACGATTAACTATCTTCAACAATGTTCAATAGTAATGGTCCATCTTGTTTCATTTGTATCTCACTTGTGCTGCTTTTTCAACCCTACAATGATTATTTTGAAGCAAATTTCAGACATCTGATTTGATTGATAATATGTATGTATGTATTTCTAAAATTTAAGGACTTGAAAAACCACAATATCATTATCATACCTAAAAAAAATTTTTTCTTAATTTTAATTTATTGAATCAAGATTGATTATACATATTTTGGGGATTCAACATAGAGATATGTTGATCAAATCAATATTACTAGCATAGATGTTGTTACAATTGTAATTATTCTTTATGCCCTTGTCAAATTTCTCCCCATCCCCCCTCCCTCCCCGCTCTCCCCTCTAATTACCCTTGATTTCTTCTCTCCTTCTGAAAGAGTAATGGTTACTCTGTTGATTTGTTTCCTAGGTGATCTGTCCAATGCTGAGAGGTGTGATCACGTCTCCCATTATTATCATAGAGCAGGTGCTTCTTCTGTCACTCTGAAATGGGCTTTGTGGAGAGAGACATCCTCTTCTTTTCTTTATCTCTGCTGGTGATTCTCCTTGTGTCAGTGCACTCCAGCCATGGTTATTGTGGTGGCTGTGGAAGGCCACCCACATGGAGGTGATGTTTTTGGCATGCTCCATGGCGCTGGTGGTATGCCCAGTTGGGGGGTGTGTCTGGTCCCCAGATCCATGCCTTGGGTCCCTGGGCAGGCCCCGAGGTGCTGGCGCGGTGTGCCTGGTTGTATCACACCTAAAAAATTAACCTAATTTTTAATATCGGTGAATATCCAGTCAGTATTAATATTTCTCCAATTGTCTTTAACTGCTTTTTAAAGTTTATTTGATTGAATCATGATCCAAATAGGGTTTACTTCTTGTAATTGTTTGATATGTCTCTTAAATCTCAATCTATAGGTTCCTCTTTCATCTCTCTCTCTCTTAAATTCTTGCGATTTATTTGTAGAAAAAACCAGGTCATTTGGTAGTTTCCCTTCATCTGGATATTGCTGATTGCATGCCTGTGGTTGTTCAGTGTGTTCTATTTCCTATATTTAGATCTAAAAGCAGTTATTTTTTTGGCAAAAATACTTCTTAAGCTGGGGATATATTCTTCCAGCAGAGACAAATAATGTGTGATAGATTCTTTTGAGATACAGTAGTCATTGATGATCATTATTTAAATCTATTACTTCATAGAGGTTGTAGAGTGATATTCTAATTTGTCATTCCTTTTTCATTTAGTAGTTGGAATGTTTCTGTAAAAAGAAACTGTACCTCATCAACTGTTGGCTTACTTGTATCATAATTCATATAGGAAAGACAGGATAAATATGTTCGATTCTTTCCTTTATTTACCAGTTTTCAAAATAAGAGTTGGTTCTCTTTTGTCATCAAAGAAACAATGAAGTTTTTGATGCTTGTTTGGTTGTGTCTTTTTGAATATAATTATTCAAATATATTTGTGCTTCAATCTATTACACTTACCTTTATTGGTTCTTTAAATAATCCTATCTTTGGCCAGAGGGAACCTTTTCAAATTGGTTCCTGAGTCCTTTTGATATGACCTTAATGACCTGTGTTTGCTTCCCTGCTTCCTGATGTGAGATATTTCAGGCTAATCTTGTACATTGCCTGCTCCAGACCCAAGATTATCTATTTTTATATGGAGTTCATGTTTCTTTTAATGGGAAATGATTTGTAGAAATCACAGTCTGGGGCCCAAGGGGTGCTTCTTGCTAATGGATAGGTTGTTCCTAGGCCTTTTCAATGGAGTATGTAGGAGAGAGTTTTTTGTTTGTTTTTTTGAGGGGGGTTGTTGGGGGGTGGCTGGTTGGTACAGGGATTGAACCCTGGGCCTTGGTGTTATCAGCACCACCTTCTAACCAACTGAGCTAACCAGACAGTCCTGTTTTTAAAGATAAAATATATTGCTAATTCATATTGAGACCTCCAATTGAAATTCAGAAACTACAGTGTGTTTACATAACCTCTTCAGGCTTTCATCTGTATCACATGTCAAAAATTTCAGCTTCAAAGATACCATCTTAATTACTGCTATTTGGTTTATCCCACAATACCAACATTGCCGCCAACAGTTTGGTTACTGAAAACAGCCTATGGTATTTTTGTAATTCTTTTAGTCCTAGGGTACATCCCACTAAGGAAGTATAAATTATGTTTCAAAATATGTTGGGATAGTTCCTCTGTGTGATATGCCACAACTGGATAGCATTTAGATTCATTTAGTTTCATTTTACTTGCAATTTTCAAGGATTGCTTTTTTAAAATTTAATTTTTATAATTTAACATATTTACATGGTTCTAATGTCAAGTCTGTATAAAGTATATTTCAGAGAAGTAATATTCATTTTTGTCCCCTATGTAATCCCTCCTTTCCCCTATAATCCTTTTAAGTGCTATTCTTCAATTTGTAAAAATAAGTAAATATATGTATGTGTATGTATATGTACATATACACTTCTAAGATAAATGATAGCATAGTACACATCATTTTTCTACTCAATAATATATCCTGTAGTGTATAGAAAAACATGTCTCAATTCTTATTTACACCTGCCTGGTTCTACATTGTGTGGATAAACCATAGTTGATCAGTTTCCTATTTGTAAATACTTCAGTTTATTTTAATGTCAACTTGAAGAAAGCTTAAATTAAAATTTTAAAATTGATATTTTGGGAAGAAATCTTATGTTGACAATGGCCATTGCAGTAAAATAGAAATCAATCTCATGTTCTTAAAGTTCCATCATATCTGTTTCCTGTAAGTCTGAATGACCGCTCAATATGTAGCCATTTAAAATAGCTTCATGTAGATGTCATACTAATTTGATTGGTTTGTATATCCTTGCAATCAGACTAACCTATTTTAGAAAACTACCTCATGTATTATATTTATTTTATATATATATATCTTTAATTGCACATCACCTGGTGCAAAACCAACTTGTTTAAAAATTTATTTTAAATGACTACAATTCATATAAGTGGAAATGGAGGAAAGCTACATTTCTTGTTAGTCAAAAAATAAGATGATGGCAAGTAGGCTGAGAAAGCATTTTTTAAAATTACTATCCTCATTGATATGGATGGAAGGGCTGGCTGGTTAGCTTTGTTGGTTATAACATAGTGCTGGTAACACCAAGATCCAGGTTTTGGTACTGGCCAGTTGCCAAAACAGATCAAACAAACAAAAAAAAAAAACTTTGAGCAGTGTATCTTATTGGTATGGAATGCGCGAAGTCTAAAATAATAGAGTGGTAACACCAAGATCCAGGTTTTGGTACTGGCCAGTTGCCAAAACAGATCAAACAAACAAACAAAAAAAACTTTGAGCAGTGTATCTTATTGGTATGGAATGCGCGAAGTCTAAAATAATAGAGCAGTAATTCCTTTAGAGGCAAAGTTTTTTTACATAAAGAATGATTTAATACTGTAAAGTGTTTTAGAATTAATGCCTGGCACATGTAGAACAGTTTTTGCTGTTATTATTTGGAAAAACGAAACACAGTATTCCTAATTGAGCAAGTCACTAATGGAACTTGCAGCAATTCTTGTAACACCATCTTTAAAAAATTACTTTAAAAGTATGTAAATCTTTGGAAACAAACTGTTGAATTTCCTTATGGTTATATAACTTAATACTGGTGATTGTATGTGTCTTAGCATGTTTATTTGGAGTGCATTAACATTTATCAGATCAAGTTGAATCAGTGTTTAAGATCAAATGCTGTGCTAGAACTGTATGCTAGAACTGAGGGTGCTGAGAGTAGAAGACAATAGAAGATGTGCATTCAAAAAATTATGATAAAATAAATAAGCAATTATAATTCAAATAACTATAGCAAAACCGTAAAAATTAAACTCCACAGAGTAGCATTTGAATTCGGTGAGTTTACAAACAGGTTAAAGTATACTACTGTAAAATGTGTGTGGATTCCAAAGTATCCTCACCACCAGAAAGTGTCTCGTCCACTACGTTCAGTCCGCAAATTTGTAAGTTAGGGCAGCAACTTCTGCCTGAAATAAAAGAGTAAAAATCCGCCTCTTATGTGTTAGGAGACTCCAAAGGTCCGTTTGCTCGCTGCTCAGTAGTCAATAATGGACAGCCAAGAGTTGGTGTAAGGATGGCCTGTAGTCAGGAAGCCGGCAGCATGAGAGAATAGCAGACTGACGTCTCAAAGACCATCTCCTCTTCTCCCAGGTTTGCCAAAGGGCTTCACAGGGGTCTCTGGTGGAATCTGATTCATGGTGACCAAGTGGGGACTGCAGACATGCTTGAATGTTTCAGATAATCATGAAGGAAATTCCCGCTTTGTGGGAGTCGAGCAGCGTCATACTTCATTCTCCACGGGTTCAGTTCCTGTTATTTTCAAGTAAGGTCAGGTTAGTAAGCTAGCAAAAAATGGTCATCTGGGTTAACAATTTTTCTCTATTTTGTGTATAATGTGAGAGCGAGACTCATTGTGTTCTGGTTACAGGACGGAATAAGTTTTTAAACTCAAAGGTTGAACAAAGTGGAGTCACTTCTGTTCAGGCTGTTACACATGCAACGCATACGAGAGAACTGTCAGGTTTTCTATCCATCCTGCCCTAGTGTCCTTTCGGCGCCTTAAAGCTCTCTCCCAAGGTGGAGAGGGTTGCTGAGATTGAGACGGCGAGTCCAGCTTCTGTAAACGCGGCTTGTCTCTCCAGCTCTGCTTAGGTGGCCGGGCCAGAGGCTGTCACACTAACCTTAGCGGGAGAGCGCAAAGAAAAGCGGACGATGTCCTCCCAGATCCCTCCTGCAGCCCCGCGGGGTTGAGACCGCTCCCCGGCGGGTCGGGCCCTACGCTCTGAGCCCCGAGCCCCTGCCCTGCCGGTGTCGCCCCGGGTCCCGCCTCTGCGGGGCTCGGGCCCGCCCCC
>NW_007726414.1:111992-124620 GCF_000696425.1 Galeopterus variegatus | reverse complement strand
AAGCCGGCCCTGGCCCTCCCGGGCCCCGGGCGCGCGGCCCCTTCCCAGTGCCTGCTGCGGAGCGCAGGGTTCCCGCGAGCCCGCCGGGCTCCCGGCCCGCGCCCTGTCGACCCGGGTTCCCAGGCCCGGGACGGAGCCGCTCCCCCAGCTCCCTCCCAGGCGCTGCGGGGACCCGGGGCGCCGAGGTGCACGGTGGCTGGTGGTCCCCCGGGGATCTCTTCGTCCCCGAAACAGCCCCGGGCAGCGCCTGGGGTCGCGAACCCCAGCGCGGCATGTTAGCTGAGACCAGAAGCTCGCCGCACTGGTGAGGAGACTGACGTTATAGCAGACAGCTGGGGGACCTCCGCCCAGGCATCTCGGGCAGCCAAGCCTTTTCCGAGTCCTGCCTGCTCCCCACCGTGAGACTTTATGGCACAAGTGGGGACCAGCCGTTTAGGAATCATTTCTGAATCTCATGCCTTTAACTTTGCATGTGTCCACTGCCTTCTTTCAACTTTTCCAAGTTCTGTCGCAGAGCATTGCCCCATCTCACCCACTGTGGTCCCTGTCAACCCCGGGTTTTGCTTCTTGTCATCTTTCAGATGTTTTCCCTTTATTACCTCCCCCTTTTAGGCCTGCGGAAGCCCAATTAAGGGAAACAGGAGTGGAGTGAGCCCAGCTGCTTTGTGCTAAAGGATAAGGTAGCAGAGCCACTGAAGCGTCCATCTGCTGGAGAAGTGCGTCCACCCATCTTTGCGGGGCCTTGCAAGAGGGCTCAGCACCAGAAAGGCTTTCTGTCAGGCCCTGGGGTTGTACTTTCATGCACCAGCAGCCACTCCCATCTAGCTTATGCAAGTGGGTACGTGCCCGGTGCAATTCCCATTGCCTAAGCGTTACTTCTTCTCCATGGATCGGTGAGTTTAGTTTTTATGGCCAGAGATTGGTGCAGCACAATGGACTTGGATAACCAAAGGTCAGGACTTGGTCATAACAATGACTATAACAGGGAGGGCTGAGTCGGAGGATAGGATAGGGAGGCCCACCTGTGGCTCTTAAGGCTAGCGTCTAGCTTCCCTAGCTCCAGTAGCCCTGTGATTCAGTGAGCAGGATTACTGCAGTGAGAACCGGGAAGACTGTTTGCTCCTAGAAATGTTTCATCTGCTAAGTATCCTGTTGGCCTGTACCAGTTGATGCCTGTATAAAATGGGCCCTGCCTTCCTGCTTACCATTAGGATTTGGTCTGTTAAGTAGCTGTGTTGAGAATTGTATCCGTAACTTTGCTTCTAGCAGTATGGTTTTAAGGAAAAAGCAGCACACCAGGAGCCAGGCCTTCTGGTTTAGGTGTTATTTCATTAAATTATTTTCTTTCTTAATATTTCCTTTAATTCAAAATATCACCTGAATGATAGAGTCTACTTTAGCATAATTTTAAGCTAATATGTTTCATTTCTGACAGGTTTTAGATACCTGAAACTTCAACAGCTTCTGGGTGGTTCTGAGGATTAAAGAGGTAAATATTTTCATTATAAGTGGAGTCATTGTTACTATTAATATGCATTTTTAAATTTTATAAAATTGCTATCAACTCACTGTTGAATAGAAGTCCCAACTAAAAACATTGTCAGTTCAGTTTTATAACAGATAACATACTCTTTAGAGCCACCTAAATGAAAATCCAGTATATTTACCACTCTAGAGGGGTTAAAGATTTCTTCTTGGTGTCCCCACTGTTTAGTTCATAATTGAACATGATCCCATGGCCTTGGAACTTGAGGTTTGATTGAACATAGCAGTCTGTTTATAAAGGCCCCATCTTGGTAGCCCATAGTCAATGAAGACTGATTTTGAAATCTGGGTTTTCCAGTATGCTGTCCTGAACAGCATACCTTACTGAGGAGCCTCCAATGTATATTATGGCTTTGCCATCTGGTGGAAAAAGCATTTAAAAAAAAAAGATAAAGCAAAGATGCTACTAAAGTGAACCAAGAGTGGCATGATTATTGTTTGGGATATACAGGAGAAATCTGGCCCAAGAGATTTAATCCTTATTGAATGAGTTAGAAATTCAGTAAGGTTCACAAGCACTATCACTTTTCAAAATGTTAAGGCAGGACAGGGGAGAATTTAAGGGTACAGTCTTCGAGGTAGGCTGTTTGCTTTCACTCCTGGAGTTTCTAAGTCTCAGTTGTTATCATAGATTAACCTACTAGAATGTAAGCTTCACAAGGGCAATGGGTTTAATTCACAACTACACCTTCATTGCTGCATCCTTGATACTTAGAAGAGCACCTGGAACGTAGTATGTGCCCACGTATTGATTGTGATTATTATTATTTTTTTTTTTTTTCCTTTTTGTCTTTTTTCGTGACCGGCAACGGATCGCAACCCTCGGTGTTGCTCCCGCCCCTCGCTCAGCCAGTGAGCGGCTGGTCTGTATGTGGGATCCGAACCCTTGGCGGGAGCGCCACCGCGCTTCCCAAGCGGCGCACCATAGCAGTGCGCCACCGGGCCGGCCCGTGATTATTATTTTTTATCCAGCTGACACATGCTTGCCCAGAGTCATTCTATTTTTCTCTCTTGCTGGCACATCTTCCTCTCTCTTCATCATTTAGGACCCAGCTGAAATGTTATTTAGCCCCCCTCTCTGCCCTACATGGCTTTAAACATTTATATAGTAAATACAGACACAGCACAGTGAAGCAACACTTCACTAATAATTAACTCATTTAACTCACAACAGCCCTATGAGGAAGGTTTATTATTATTTTCGTTTTACAGATGGGAAAGCTGAGGCACAGGAAGGTTAAATAACTTGCTCAAGGTCATACCGCTAGGAAGCTGCAGACAGGATTCAGGTCCAGGTGGTTGAGTTTCAAAGTCCATGTTCTTAACCACCATGCTGTGCTGTCTATCATATTACCTTACTGTATTTCAGGCATCAGTAAACTGGGTCATATCAAGCCCCCCTCCCCATTTTTGTAAATAAAGTTTTATTGGAACACAACCACACCCGTTCTTTTACGATAGACTATGGCTTCTTTCCTTATAAAGTCACTGTTGAGTAATTGCCACAGAGATAGTATGGCAGCAAAGCCAATATATTTATTATCTCGCCTTAGCAGAAAAAGTATGCTGACCGCTGGTTTATTTTATTGACAGCCCTTGTCATCATCTTAATTTGTTTATTTGTTTGTTTATTTACGTCTCTCCCACTTAGTTAAAAGCTCCGTAAGGCAGGGATCTTTCTTTCTTTCTTTTTTTTTTTTTTTGGCAAGGATCTTTCTTGTTTTGTTCACCCCTGTATACCTAGCTCCAAACACAGTGCCTGCACATAGCAGGTGCTCAATAAATATTTGTTGAATAAAAGAACATGACTCAGTGATGTAGCAAAGTGCATTATAATTATGCTTAGCCCTCGACCCTTTTCTTTGACTTTTTAAGGAAATTTCTTGACGAAGATGTTTTCATATTGCCCTCTAGGTTTAGAGATTGCTATGTTAATGCTGCTTGTCTTTGGAGTATTACTTCATGACGCCCCATTGAGTGGCCAAGATGAGGCTCTTTCCGAGAATGACGGCATTCCAGGTGAACCTCTGTACAACTATGCCAGCCTCCGCTTGCCAGAGGAGCACATTCCCTTCTTTTTGTACAACAATAGGCATATTGCCACCGTCTGTAAGAAAGACTCACATTGTCCATATAAGGTACGTTTTATTTCTTCTCTTCCTATTATTTTTAAAAGGATACAGTTCCAGCTGGCTTATTAGTTCTGCCTTATAACCTGAAACTGAAGATAGCATTCTAACTTTGGGTTGTCACTGTGAGTCAAACATCATTTTAATTTTATCTAATACTTCTAGGTGACTAAACTTTGCTTAAAATTATGTCCCATTCACAAGAGTGAAATTTGAAATCTAAACCACTACTAAATAAATAGGCAGCCAATACTATTTATATACTCTGTAAATGAGTCAAATTAGATTTTATGCAGAGAAGAACATCTTGTTAAAAGTAACTACAGAATTTTGCACCTCTTCTTTCTTAAACTGCACTTAGTAGTATCTCTTAGCACTTAATTTCAGTAATAACACCTTAGCCTCTGTCTCCACATAATTAAGACTATTACTGTGGTCTTCCTTCTGTTTTTGAGGAGTTGGAAAGGCCTCAAATAGGAGCCCATTAAGACATCTCACAAGGCCTTAGAGATCAAAGCTGGGTATTGTAAGACACTTCCTTTCCCATGGTGCAGGCACCGGAGGGATAGGGAAAAACAGACCTGGGAGTCAGAACAGCATTGCTCCAGGGCCTTGCAGGACGGCATTCTAAGCTCCCTGGCCAGCAGCGGCAGCTGTGACCCCTAAGCACTGCAGAATTGTCCACATCTTGTGGGGTCTCTGGTGATCTTGATTGATGAGTAAAGTTGCCAGTCCATTCAATTTAATTGTGATTCTTTTGATAACAGAAATTCTAATTTATATATCTTCTTAAGGGCTGATTTTACAATCACTTTACTCACTGAGACAGGCAGTTTCTTAAGCTACTTCAAGAAATTCTAATTCAAGTGGTCTTTGGTAGTCTAGGTAGAGCCTAGACTTTTGGCTAGAAGACACACATGGTGGGGGTGGTGACTAAGGATAATCGTTAAGAACCTTGAGACCGCTATTCTTAGAATTTACTCTAGTTATTTTTATTACATGAATACATATTGTAAAATGTAAATGTGAAAGTTCTGTAAAGATTTGATTTGTTAATGGAAAAATCTAGAGTCCTTTCTAAATGTCAGAAGGGAGACCAGTCTAAATGTACATATTTTGTGTTCTAGAAACACTTAGAAAATCTCAAGTACTGCTGGGGTTATGAGAAATCTTGCAAACCAGAGTTCAGGTTTGGTTACCCTGTTTGCACCTACGTTGACATGGGCTGGTAAGTTTCTACATGGAATAACTTCCTCCCCTTTAAGTCTTCTTTGTTCTCTGAAGTGTATGTTAATACCCTAATTCCTAGCTAGACTCTCTTGTTTTTAGGTAGTAATTCCTTTACATATTAATTTGCTTATACAGTCGTGAATTCAACTTGACTGTCTCACAGTGGGATAGGAATATTTGTCATTTGTTCTGCTAGAGGGAGAAAACTGTATGGACCATAGAAAATATTTCCCCCCTGTGTTTGCTAAAGAAGATAAGCGAATTTCCTCTTGATTCTGCGGGAGAGAGTTGTTTAATTAGTACTTCCAATCTACAAGGTTAATGGGGAAAGAAAATATAGTAATTTAGTTCATTGTTTTCAGTTCAGATGATCCTAACTTCATACATTCTGTTGTGTGTTTTATTTTATTTTATTTTTTGGTGGCTGGATGTATGGGAATCTGAACCCTTGACCTTGGCGTTATCAACACAGTGTTCTAACCAGCCAGCCCTGCCTGTTGTGTGTTTTTATTATAAGGGAGTATGTATGTGCATAACTTATTTAGTAACTTCATGTAGCATGGGATAATTTTGGAACAATTATGAGTAAACTACTTAAAAAATTAAAGTAATGACATATTTCTAGCAATTTAACCTGTAGAAAGAGAATACAAGGTCCAGAAAAAAAGAAAAAAAACTTATGGAACCTTTTTTTTGCAAATAGGACGGACACTCTTGAGTCAGCTGAGGACATATTCTGGAAACAAGCTGACTTTGGATACGCCCAAGAGCGGCTAGAGGAGATACATGTGCTCTGCCAGCCTAAGGAGATGGTGTGTGTGTATAGCGGCTTAGTAAATGAGCTCATTTATTTTTATTACTTATTTTATTATTTCTATTGTAATGTATAAACAAGATAGATGGCACTGTGAAAGGAATCTCTCACGGTCACTTAAAATTGTATTTAACTTCCCAAAATAGATTGTCCTATTTCCTTTGGACACCCTGTCCTCCTTTTCATGTGTATATCGGTTAGTCATATATTGAGGCAGTTAAAATATTTTTAGGTTCAGAACGCCCCCCCCCCATGCTAAAAAAGAGAAATTGATAAATTTCATCTTTACAAATTCCTTCTCAGGTAGTTTGGAACAGATGATATACCCCCACCATACTGCTCTATGTTTGCTGAGCACTTTACAGTTTGCAAAAAGCTTTTCTGTATGTTGTCTAGTTTGATTCTCACAATCATCGGAGCAGACAGGCAGAGCACATGCTACTGATGCCACTTTCCCTGAGCAGAAAACAGGGCCCTCGGAGAAGTTAAGCAACTTCTCCAAGACCACACAGCTACCCTGTAGAATTATACATCCAGAATTAAAATGCAGACCTTTTTTTAGTGTCCTTTCAACCACACCACATTGCCCCTCAGTGGGTAAGACAAACACATTGTCAAAAGGCAGTTTTAGGTAGCAGCTACAGGAACAGGCTCTCAACTACGGGGCTTAAATCCTGACTCTTGGACAGGGTACTCAACCCTTCTGTGTTTGAATTTCCTCTACCTTAAAGCCATGCCAATTTCATAGCCTATGGTAAAGATGAAATGAGGTTCTGCATATAAAACTGCTCAGGGTGGGGCCTGGCTCCCAACAAAGGGCTCAGTGTTATTTTTTAAAGGTTGATAGAGCTGCAAGCACTTAGTGATTAAGGTACACTATTCTCTAACTCAATGATCCTGAACCCCGAGTCTCTGACATCTCAGGCAATCTGGGAATCTAAAAAAATAATAATAATAATTCACTTGCATTAGAAAACTGAATATCTGCTCTATAGTGCTTTTGGAGGGTAGAACTTTTAGCATTCTTTCAAGTGAATGAGGCCCAAAGATGGGAGGCATGGCATTAACCTGCACTGTTGCAGGTGCCTTCAACAGATGGTTTGTTTTACCTTGCAGTTTTCCTAGCTGTTCATGTGGAAGGGGTCATGGAAGAGCCACAACCCTGCCTTGCACACCTCTTTCAAGGTGGTTTGTAGAGTGCTTTCCTCGCCAAGATTTTCTGGATATGTTTTGTATTAACAGATATGATTCCCTGGCTTAGTTGTTTGGGATGCCATAACAAAATACCATAGACTGGGTGGCTTATAAGCAACAGAAACCTATTTCTGAGAATTCTGGAGGCTGGAAGTCTGAGATCAGAGTGCCAGCATGGTTGGGTTCTGGTGAGGGCCCTCCTGCAGGTTGCAGACAGCTACTTCTCATTGTATCCTCACATGATAGAAAGAGGGTGAAAAAATTCTTTGGGGTCTCTTTAATAAGGGCACTAATCTCATTCATGGGGGCTCAACCTTCATGAGCTCATCACCTCCCAAAGGCCCCACGTCCTAATACCATCACCTTGGGGAATAGGATTTTAACATATGAATTTTGCAAGAACACAAACATTCAGTCCACAGCAATTTTTTTTTTTTTTTTTTTTACCAACTACAGATTCCAAAATGCCATGCAGATCAAGATAACATTGGAAGTTTTGAGAAAAATAATAAAATAACACTGAAATCTATAAATAAAATCTAGAGCAGATAAACATTTTTGAAGCTCTTCCTCTTTCAGCACAAATCAGATTGGTTGAAATGGAAACAGGCTCTGGTAGTTGACTCTGAAACTCCTTTATTCAATTATTTACAACAAGCAAACGGAGAGGACACACTTAGGTGGGAGGGGGGAGAGGGAGGAGGGAGGGAGGTTTTGGTGATGGGACATAATAATCAACTACATTGTATATTGACAAAATAAAAATAATATAAAAAAAAAAAAGAAAATATTGCCGTTATGTTGCTGTTGAGACTGAGTCTCCCACAAGTTTTACAGTTTGCAGAAAGTACCTCTTATTAAAACTGCCCTTCCTGCCTTCCATTTTAACGTCTCTTTCACATGTGAATTCTTGTTTCTTTTGGCTCCTCTTTGAAAAATGCTTTTTCACATAGCTGTGGGGGTAGTGATGGTTCTGACTGCTTTTTTTTGTTTGTTTTTCAAGGATACTGAGCTGAACCACATATACAGCTCCTGTATTTAAAGATTTCTTTTTTTGGTGGCTGGCCAGCAAAAGGATCCAAATCCCTGACCTTGGTGTTCTCGGCACCATATTCTCCCAAGTGAGCTAACCAGCCAGCCCAAAACTATTTCTTTTCTTTTCTTTTTGGGCTGCTGGCCAATATGGGCTTTAAAATTTAAGGTGATACAAATAGAACACTTGGGAATTCTTCAAAGTATGGAAACTGGCAAAAGTATGCTAGGCCAAGGTCTGCTGGGAAAGGAGGAAAACTGCTTAAACAGATGCAGTCTTTGGAACACTTTCCTCATCGTGTTGCGTGGTTTGAACCTGAGGGCATATATGCTGTCAACTTGTCTAGCAAGTCTGGGTGAGTCCTCGTGATGTTAATACTCATAGTTATTTTTCTCTTTTATGAACTTTATTTCAGAGTGACTCAAGTCTGGTATGTTCCCGTTATCTTCAGTATTGCCGAGCAACCAATCTCTACCTTGATTTAAGAAACATCAAGAGAAATCATGACAGGTACTTGAGGGGTTGATGTTGAAATCTAATAGAAATTCTGAAATACTTTTCAGATCAGGGACTTGTCTTGTATTTGCTCCATAATAATATGGGGGAGGAGTTGGGGAATGGGTGCAGGGTGGATGACACAGATTTGTCACAAGTTGATCACATCAGGCCACGGATACATTAGGTTCCTTGTACAATTCTGCTGCTTTTGCATACATTTGAAATTTTCTATTATAAATAGTTAAATTCTAATTGAAAATTTGATTTTGGAAATTGTTAATACACACTCAGGTACAACCTCTTGCTTGAATCATGAAAAAATTTTCTGAACTCAACTGAATTTTTTTTTTCTTTTCTTTTTTTGTTTTCAACTTAATTTTTCGTAATACACTAGATTTAAGGAAGATTTTTTCCAGAGTGGGGAAATTGGAGGACACTGTAAACTTGATATTCGTACGTTGATGTCAGAAGGTCAGCGCAAAAGTCCTCTGCAGTCTTGGTAAGATATTTTTTTTTTAACTCCTGTTTCTAAAATACTTGCCTTTATTTTTGGCACTTGCAGATTTTGTTGGGGACCCTGAAGTGGAAAATGTTACTTCATTTGTAGTTAATTTGCCATGAGTTTCTGGGGAGTGATGGCAACAGAGTGAATCCCTCAGTTATATCTGAATTAAATATGTGTTTATAAAATATTAGGAAGTATGATATACTACTTACTATTAACTAATGAAAGAAAAAGAAGCTGAAAAATGAATTTTTATTAACTCATAATGGCTGCATATGTTTTGGGAAACGCATTTTTAAAAAAACATACTGAAGTATATAACAGGCATACAGAGAAGTGCAGAGTTTAGATTATGAAAAAGTGAACCCACCCATGTAACTCTTACCCAGGTCAAAAATAAAACACCATCAGCACTCCAGGCCCCCTCCCAGGGCCCACCCTCATCCTTCCTTCCACAGGTAAATGCTATCTCTTTTAACACCATTGATCAGCTTTTTGAACTTAAAAAATTTTTTATTTTAAAATAATTTTAGACTCATATAAATTTTAAAATAGGACAGGGAGTTCCCATTATACTATTACTCCAGCTTCCTCTAACGATATCTCATAGAACCATAGTGCAGTGATCAAAACCAGGAAATTGACATTGGAACAGTATTATTAACTAAACACGTGGGTTTCACCAGTGTTTACATCCACTCATTTTTTAAAAATGTATAATTCAATAAAATTTATATCACATGTCTATGTGCATGCGTGTAACCACCACAATCAGGATACAGAACTGTTTCATCACCCCAAGGAAACTCTTACGCTAGTCCTCTATAGTCACACTGGTCACTTGTATATGGTGTTGATGTTAACTTTTGAGGTCGAACATTCAGGCTTAGCAAACACTTCAGAATAACAACCTACCATATACTTGCATGGCATTTCATGATCTGCAATAGTCTGTTGTGTGACTTAATAAATTTTACACTAGGTAGTTCCTATTTTCTAGTGGGCATTTTTGATTCCTAGTACATTTTGATATCTGATTCCACATGGTAGTTCCCTAGAATATAATTTCATTAGTTATTTATTGCCATGTAACATATTGTTCCAAAAATATACCCTAGCTTAAAATGACAAACATGTATTACCTCATACTGCTTCTGATGGTCAGGATTTGGAAGGAGCTTAGCTGGGTCTTTCATGAGGTTGTGGTCAGGCTGCTGGCCAGGGCTGTAGCCATCCTCGCGCTCCACTGGGCCAGGAGAATCTGCTGAGCTCACAAAGCCTGTCGAAGGCGTCAATTCCTCCCTGGCTATTTACCACACAGACCTCTCCCTAGTGCTACTTGCAGGAGGGCAGCCGGCTTCCTCAGGAGCACGTGGTCTAAGAAAGAGTACATGCCCAAGACGGAAGCTGTAGTGTTTACATCACCTACTCTCACAAGTGACATACTGTCATTTCTGCTGAGTTCTCTTTGTTAGAAATAAGTCGCTAAGTCCAGCCCATACTCAAGGGGAGAGAATTAATTTCCACCTCCTGAGGTCACGAAGAGGGAATTAACCTCCACCCCTTGAAGAGAGAAGTATTAAAGAATTTGTAGGTGTATTTTTGAAACCCCTGTGATATTTTGGCATTGTGTTTTAAAAGGAACTATTTGGTGTGTATTTTATATGAGATATGATCTCAAAGACGAAAAGTTACAGATGATCTTCATGTTAACTCTAAATATCTCTTGTTATGTGCTAGTGATTGTCTTTTATTTGGAAGAAAGTTGTGCCACATGACTTCCAAAAATGTTTTCTGGGCCGGCCCGGTGGCGCACTGGATAGTGCGCCACTTGGGAAGCGCGGCGGCGCTCCCGCTCGAGGGTTTGGATCCCACATACAGACCGGTTCCCGCTTGCTGGCTGAGCGAGGCGCGGGAGCAACACCGAGGCTTGCAATCCCGTTGCCGGTCCCCGGTCTGGTACGGGGGCAACACTGAGGGTTGCGATCCGTTGCCGGACACAGAAAAAAAAAAAAAAAAAAAAAAAAAAAAAAAAGTTTTCTGAGAAACAGACTTTCCCCTCTGGGTGGCTTAGTGGTCTGCTGTCTTTCTGAGACACTAGATAATTCCTGGAATGCCATCTTTCTTAGAATCCAAAAGGTCTACCAAAAGCGTTTCTCTGGTCCATTGTGCCTTTTGAGCCTCATTAGGAAACCTTTTTGAATCTTCCCACTTTACTAAGAGATTATTTAGCCAACCCAATGTATAAATTTCTTCTTTGTGTGGTGTTTCCAATTTAACTATCTTACACATTAGACTGAATTTTTTTTTTTTTTTTTCCTTTTTGTCTTTTTTCGTGTCCGGCAATGGATCGCAACCCTCAGTGTCGCGCCCGTACCGGACCAGGACCAGCAACGGGATCGCAACCCTCAGTGTCGCGCCCACACCTCGCTCAGCCAGTGAGCGGGAACCGGTCTGTATGTGGGATCCGAACCCTCGGCGGGAGCGCTGCCGCGCTCCCAAGCGGCGCACTGTAGCAGTGCGCCACCGGGCCAGCCCTAGACTGAATTTTAAAATCATTTTTGTTTCTTGTCTCAACATTAAAATTGATATCAAATTATATAAATGTCCGTAAGTTTGAGAAGTGCGCATCTCCATAGGAGTTCCTCTACATACGAGAAATAAATCTGCCTAAGGAACAGATCCTAAGCTACAGTGTTGCAATAGAAAATTTGGGAGAATCACTTTGAAATTGTAAACCAATTCATAATTCCAGGTTTGCTGAGCTACAAAGCTATACGCAGCTCAACTTCAGACCAATAGAAGATGCTAAATGTGACATTGTTATTGAAAAACCAACGTATTTTATGAAATTAGATGCAGGTGAGAAGTTAATTTGGCTGTTATTCATACATTCGTTAATGAGGCTTTATTCCTTTTTTTGACATATATATGTAGTAATTTTCTATGAATTTTTTGGAAGCAGTATGAAAAACAGTGGATTTGTTTTTTGTTTTGCTCTCTGAAGAACTAGTTTGAACTTCTCATGATTTTATGGTATTTTAGAAAAAAGCTTCACATTTACATGAAGTGACTCCATCAAAATGAAAAGATGAGAGAAGGCATATATTTATATACCTTTTGTAACTAAATTTACCCCATCTGGTTTCTCTAATCACTTGACTGAGATTGTGTTTCATTAAAAAATTTTTAAAATTAAAAGCTATACATGTAATGTGGGTGGGAAGGAAATGTCTGTGACCTTCCCTAGCAAACTTTCTAATATTGTTTCCATGACTAAGTGAACTTAAAATTCTTCTGAAGTTACCACTGCAGTATATTCCTGGAAAAAGAGTATTTTCCATTTATGCCTATGGCCTCTAACTCTCAACTTGCAAACATAGCTTTAACTTTGTCAACTCGTTGCCCTGGAGAGGAGAAACATACATCGCACTACATTATCTCTCTCATTACAAGCAATGGAGATTTTTTTTTTTTAATTTTATTTTGTCGATATACATTGTGGTTGATTATTGTTGCCCCTTACCAAAACCTCCCTCCCTCCTCCCTCTCCTCCCTCCCACCCAACAATGTCCTTTCTGTTTGCTTGTGGTATCAACTTCAAGTAATTGTAGTTGTTGTATCTTCTTCCCCCCCCCCCCCGGTTTTTTTTTGTGTGTGTGTGTGTGTGTGTGTGTGTG
>NW_007726414.1:98796-111767 GCF_000696425.1 Galeopterus variegatus | reverse complement strand
CAGAATATATATTCTGTGCCTGACTTGTTTCACTTAATATAATTCTCTCAAGGTCCATCCATGTTGTTGCAAATGGCAGTATTTCATTCGTTTTTTTTTTTTAAAAAGATGACCGGTAAGGGGATCTTAACCCTTGGCTTGGTGTTGTCAGCACCACGCTCAGCCAGTGAGCGAACCAGCCATCCCTATATAGGATTCGAACCCGGGGCCTTGGTGTTATCAGCACCACACTCTTACCGAGTGAGCCACGGGCTGGCCCTATTTCATTCGTTTTTATAGCTGAGTAGTATTCCGTTGTGTAGATGTACCACATTTTCTGTATCCACTCATCTGATGATGGAGATTTGGGCTGATTCCAGCTCTTGGCTATTGTAAAGAGTGCTGCAATGAACATTGGGGAACAGGTATACCTTCGACTTGATGATTTCCATTCCTCTGGGTATATTCCCAGCAGTGGGATAGCTGGATCATATGGTAGATCTATCTGCAACTGTTTGAGGAACCTGCAATGGAGATTATTACGCTGTGTCAAAATATCAAAATTCATGAGAGGCAGGGCTTTCAGTTAAATATAGAGAGCTCTCTGTCACAGATATTTCAGAATTACTATAATTTATTGATCATAGTTTTAATGTGCTCTGCCTCCCGAAGTCATAATTCTTATGTTACAAAGTACTAGCTTCAGAAATCAGACAAGTTTAGGTTTTTAAAATAAGAGCAAGTAAAAATGCTCTGTTCAAGGTTCTGAATCAGTTTTTAAATATGCAAATTTAAAAGGGGCAAAGAAAACACTGTGTTCTGCCCATAAATGAGGTGAGTGGTATGAGCTGTTAAATTTGTGCAGCTACTTATGCAACAGAATATGTAAATTGGAAATAATAGGCTAGGGTGCCATTTTTCCCCAATATTCATAACTCTACTTTTTTCTTCTAACTTACGCTGTCATCCAGTTTTCCTTTTTGTATTAACTCTTACGTAGGGAAAATGAGTGTTCTGTAGACAAGACTCATGAGAGACACATTTCTCGAGGACAGAGCCTATGTTTTCTCCCTTGTTTATAAATCCATGGCGCACTAAGCACTACTTTATGCATGCCACATTCCTCAATAACTATTAGGAACTTGGTAAATGATACATGGGGGAGCTAATGTGTGCTGTATGGCTAACCTGGGGAAAAGACGGATTCTAATAGAACTTTGTTTTTCTTCTTAATTTGCAAATATGCTCTTTGCCAAGATTTCTTCTGGGTGAAAAAATTAGCCCTTCCAAACATTTATCTAAGATAACAGGCTGAAAATAACTGAGTATTTCTTACTCTTCTTTTTTCTGGCATGCAAATATTATTATTCCCTGTGGGAATGGCATCAGAATGTTACAGGTTGAATACTGGGTCCTGCATACATAAGTCAAGAGGGTACATGTTCTGTTTCTTAATGACTGGTGTAGGACCTTACAAATAGCATCTGCAGTCCCCTCTGCTCTATCTGGCCTAGGGGAACCCAGTCTTCATTAATGTCTCACTGTGTGCCAGGCACTGGAATGGACACTTTAATAAACATTATCTTTGGATTTCTCATGATAAAGTTGACACTTAGGTATAACTATTTCCCATTTCCAGTAGAGAAGCTAAAGCTTTGGGACTTTACAAATTTATCTCAGAATGTGGTTCATGAGAGACTGAGCTGGAAGTCAATTCTTCTCACTCTGGAGTTCATGCTCTTTCAAGTAGAACATGAGACATTCACCACTTTTAAACGATAGGTGGTTAATATTTTCCCATGAAGAATATTATAGTGATTAAATAGGGAAAAAAGAGACAAAAATGAAAACTACCAAAATGTTAATAGTTGCCATTATTGCTAGTACCTCCGTAATGAACAGGTGTTATGTAATTGTTTTTAAAAATAAATGATAGAAGAAATAATGATTAGTCTTCATGGCCCTATATTTTTAACCTGTTTTGAGTTAAACAGACCTATGTTGTTTTATTCTAGGAACTTAATGATCATTTGTTACTTGGCATATATGGGAAAATTCACTCCAGATTTCTAAATAACCAATTTTAAAGTGAAGTTTTGAATCCAATCATTCTGTAAATTGAGGACTGCCTGTTTATAGATCATTTCATGTTTGGAAAAGAGCTCTTGTTTTTTCCTCCATTTATTTCAACTAAAAGTCCATAAAACTGTAAACGGGTAGAGTAGAATAAAAATTGTTTAGTCATGTGTTTTTTGGGTTTAATTAACATAGATTTCTTTTTTCTGACACTAGGTGTTAACATGTATCACCACTTCTGTGATTTTATCAATCTGTATATTACTCAACACGTTAATAATTCATTCAGTACAGATGTGTACATCGTGATGTGGGACACTGTAAGTAAAAATGTGCTCTCTGCTTCAGCACTGTGTGGGATTCTGCTCTTGGGAATCAAAATTTTCTAAGACACATGCATTTAAGTATGCATACCTGTACATGCATACATCCATACATATGCAAATGAGTTGCAAATATGTCTGTATATATGTGCATTGAAGTGTATGTATACATATAAGCAGATACATGTGTATGTGTTGTACCATTGTTCTTTGAGCTTTAGAATGAGTTGTTGAAGATTTCTTTGTCCCTTTGGGTAGGTGGGTAGTTTTTCCCTTTGGGTACGTGTCTTTGGCTCAGTGTTTCTCTGAGACATATATATGGAGACTCACACTCACCTAGTCTCTACAAGCCACTTTGCAAGAGCTTGGCTCTGTTTTGAGTTTGTCCTCTTGTATTTACTGTCTGCCTTTGCTTAATATCACCTTCCCCATTACTACTTGCTTGTGTCAGTTTGTGCTGTGTGTTTCAGCTCACTATACAGGATGTCTTATGCATGGACATAAATCCATACTATGAATTGTACCTGCTATTTACTTATTTTTAGTGCAGTCTTTTTTTCTTCTTTTTCTTTGCCTATCTTTTTCCTGCTTCTTGCCATATCTGGCCCCCGCATCTGCCAAGATAACCCCAGGACGTGCCGCAGTATCCTCAACTGTCCAATGGGATAATTAGTGTACCCACCACAGTGTCATTTGGAGGATGAGCCATATAGTGTGCAAATAGCACAATGCCTGGCACACGGTACATGTTCTCTGATTGTTAACTCTGACAATGACAGTGTTAAGGAGAACAAGTGGTTTGTAGAGTACACAAGAGAGGTTGCCTCAGCTGGGAAGTTGGAACACCCAGCCAGGGATCCTCTAAGGTTCAGCTAAACATTGTGACTCATAAGGCACTTATATCCCTGTCTTGGTGTGAATCTAGCCAGGATGATATGTAGGCAACTGCAGCTTGCTGGCAGGGCAGCAACAGGCATTTCTTCCATGGGGAGTCCTAGCAGCTCACCCAGCACAGCTCACGTGCAAGGAGAAAAGATCCACCTGAGGCAGGTACAGGAACTGCGTTGGCCTGTGAGCCCCCCAGGGGCTAAAATCTCCTAGAACAACTGCATTGGCAAAGCCTCCAGGGTCCCCACAAGAGACGTGCCCAGTTCCAAGAGTCATGTACTCAGGGAAGCCTAAACAGGGCTTTCCCAGTACAGATGCAATTTATACATCAGGAGTCTTTTTAGATCAGAAGCAATGTTGCCTAGAAATATAGCTGATATGCCATCTTCATTTCTAGAGAGAGTGGAGCTAGCCGGATAACCGAGGGTCACATTCTCATGCAGAAAGGGAGGTAGTTTTTGCTGAGCCTTTTTTCATAGGTACGAGGCTTGCAGAGGAGCTGGGTGAAAAGGTTTCCTTTATCACTGCTCCCTAGACCTTTGGTTTGATTGGAAGTCTGATGAGAACTGGTTCTAGAATCCTTGGCATGTCAGTGCTTTCTTTTGGTTTCCTTCTTTGCCTGCATTTAATTCCCCTCTCGTGTTCCAGTTGTGCTGCCACCACAGTGTCATTTTTTGGAAATGTTTCTGTGAGCAAAGGAAAAACAGTCCCTTTCTTTTCTTCTTTCTGTATAAGTACTTCTAGAACACAATCACAGCTATCAGAAGCCCTGATAATTCACTCCGGTTTGTTTTGCCTTTTTTTTTTTCCCATTATACCTGATGTTATCTCATTTAATGCTCACAACCCCAGCTGGACAAGGGTTTTTATGAGCTTGTTTTACAGACAGGAAGCTGAGGCTTGAGCAACAGGTGAATGTTCTAAGATAACAAAGTCAGCAAGAGGTGGAGCCAGGAACTGACCCCAGACCTGTGCTTGGAAACTGCAGTGCTTTATCACCTTACAGTAGTCCTCTGAAGAACCTATTCAGTGGACAGAAAGTTTCCCAGACACTTTCCAGAAGCTTCCTTGTACCTTGTTGTGTGCTTTCCCACATCTTTCTCAAGTGGACAAAGTTAAACTGAGCCAGCTTCTACAACCCTCTGCTCCTCTGTGCCTGCTGGGTTGGAATAGGATGCATGGCCACCCTGAAGACCCCAGGTTACTCAGCTTACGGGCATGTGGTATTAGGGTGACCTCAGCTCTGGCATGGACAAGCAGGATGGATGTCGCCACCCTGGTGTTAACCTCTCTCCTTTGCTGTTCCCTGGGGATCCATCTTAAACCTGCATTCTTGGTCAAAGAGGCCTTTGCTAGTTACTCAGTCAGGTTCTCAGGGCAGGCAATTCTGCCAGGCTGCTCCAGACGTCAGGGCCACTGAAGATTTTAAGGGATAGTGCTACAGGGTTGTGTGGTTGCTTTTTCTGTTTTGTTGGTAAGGCCTCCAACTAAGCAACACTGTGACGTGCAGGGTGACTGTGATGCAAACCCCCCACAGTGGACAATGTTGTCACAGAGTCAGTTCTAAGGCCTCAGAATGAGCAGTTTGACCCGGGGAAGAGCAGGGAGGTGGCTGTGGCTGCAGTTCAGATCTTGGTGACATTTTATAAACCACCCCTACAAGAAAGCCTTTGGGGCCTTCCCTCTCCTTGCAAAGCTCAGCCACTTTCTTTAGGCATGTGGCATCATTGGTGGGAGGGGCAAGGTCACCACCTTCCTTTCTGGGCACAGCAGGGTTTGTCTCATTAAATATAGTGAATAAAGGAGGAGATTACTGCATGCTTTCCTCATTTTCTTGTGCTGAGAAGTAGTGTAGCTTTATTATTATTTTTTAATTATGAAAATAATACCTGTCTCATTAAATATAGTGAATAAAGGAGGAGATTACTGCATGCTTTCCTCATTTTCTTGTGCTAAGAAGTAGTGTAGCTTTATTATTATTTTTTAATTATGAAAATAATACCTGATTATAGTGAGTTCAAACAACACAAAAGTATGTAAAATTTGAAAAACCTTTCTCTTCTCCAATTCCATTTTACCCCAAGGGTATTTGCAGTTAATGTGTCTAAGTCGTTTGCAAGACTGTTTATTTTTAATAAATGTAAATATATCCTAAATTTATGTAAGGATTTGTATAAGGACATGTGTGTGTGTGTGTGTGTGTGTGTGTGTGTGTGTGTGTGTGTGTGTGTACAAAATTTGTGTAAGGATATGTTTATATCCTTATAGAAAATACACTCTCTTATACTGCTACCTTAGTATTATATCATGGACAGCTTTTCAACTCAGTACATTTACAGTTATCCCTTTTTCAGCAGTTACATGCTATTCTATTCAGTGGGTGTTTTGGAAATTCAGTGCATCAGCGCATGTATTTTTTACCCCCGCCCTAATCACATTTAGTTTTTTTCCAGTTCTTCGTTATTTACTAAAATGCTGCAGTAAACCTTCTTTCCATATACCTATATCTTTACACACTCACTCTAGCATTTCTGGAGGGTAGAGTCCTATGTGGAATTTCTATGTCCTAGGTTATGTGCATGTTTAACGATTCTTCACGATGACAAAAATTTCCTCCTGTGTATACAGATATTCTTCAACATGAGAGTAGGAGGAAGCCCCTCCTTCCCCCATCGCAGATAATTTGAATTTGGGGGATGTGGAAAGAAGCTTCTAGAGGTGGTTATTATTGAATAATGCATGATTTCCCTGAGAAGGGATCAGTCAGGACTACTATATTTTATTATTAAAATTTCCTTTCAAAGGTATCTTGTTTTATTGAAGTATTTTATCTCAATAAGCTGTCTAGCATCACTTCTTTTAATTACCCTTTATTTATTCTTGAGACAGAACAGGCACATTTTATTTTAGATGGTGTAGAGAAGGGCCTTTATTAGAAGGGCATTGGAGAAACATTGAAGGAAGGAATTTTTTTAATCACCACATATAACAGTTGAAATAACTTTGAGATAACTGTGATATGTGCACCATAAAATTTTCAAAGGTGAAATAAGAATGCTATAAAGATACAAAGACATGAACATAATGAAAATAATGTATAATCAACTGTAGACCTTGAATGTAATCCTATGATACATTTTTCTTATTTCTGTTGGCTGAATTTTTCTACCTAAGTTATACCATTTGAAAATTAATTGATCTCCTTCCTTTAGCTGAGGGAGCTCATAATTCACTTCTACTTTCAGAAAGGAAATTCATTTGGTAACTATATTTTGAAGAACCAGTTCTTGCTGAGTGGCAGATGTCATACGGCGTTTACAAGCGTGAAGTCTAGAACCACAGACTGGGTTTAATCCCAGCCCTGTAACTCACCAGCTCTACAATTTAGGCAAATAACTTAAATTTGTGTCTCATTTATCCTGTCTGAAAAGGAGGGATAATGATATTTATTCTCTAGTGCTTTAGATTTGTGGGATGTTTTAATGAGCTAATCATGTCAAGTGCTCAGGACAGTGCCTGGAACATAGGAAGTATGCAAGATGCTATTATTATTACTTTATATTGTTATTATTATAATATATTATTATTATTGCTCCCACACCTCGCTCAGCCAGTGAGCGGGAACCGGTCTGTATGCGGGATCCGAACCCTCGGCGGGAGCGCAGCCGCGCTTCCCAAGCGGCGCACTAGCGCAGTGCACCACTGGGCTGGCCCTGTGGGATGTTTTAATGAGCTAATCATGTCAAGTGCTCAGGACAGTGCCTGGAACATAGGAAGTATGCAAGATGCTATTATTATTACTTTATATTGTTATTATTATAATATATTATTATTATTAACATCAATGTCAATGGGGAATTTTCATATGTTATTCATTAGTTAACAGGGAGAACATTTCACAGAGTTACATACAGAGGTGATTTCTGACTTGTGATGGTTCGACTTATGATTTTTGACTATATAGTGGGTTTTTCAGGGTATTAGATGTATTTGCAACCTATGATATTTTCAATTTATGATGGATTTATCAGGGCATATCCCATTCGTAAATCAAGGAGCATCTGTATTTTTAATGTGAAAACTTTCAAGCCATTTTCTTGCTCTGAAGTTTCTTTCCAAAGCATATTCTGTTTGCCCTCATGGTTTTGGCTCACTGAGCACATCAGGATATCTACAGATGGTGGCATGTGCATGTGTTGTGTGTATCTGTAATTTGGAAAGAAAATTCACAGGAAAAAGACCATAACAACTACAGTTTCAAAGATGTGAGAATAAGAAGGGCTAGGGTGAAAACACAAAGCACAGTTAACAGGGTAAGAGGATAAATTGTGATGATGATTTCTGATGTTATTTCATCAAATTAGGCACTTGCTCAGGCCCAGGATGAAGACCCATTTTTCTTATATGGATTTTATGAGCTTGTTGAGGAGCATTCATTTTTACCACTCACAAGAGAATTCAGATATTTTGTTGCATCTTTGAAAAGCCATGTTGTGTCCTTGTACTGCCCTAACTTATTTTATTTCCACCCTTAGAGCTCTTACGGATATGGTGACCTATTCTCTGACACATGGAAAGCATTTACTGATTATGACATTATTCATCTGAAAACTTATGATTCCAAAAGGGTACTGGAAACTTTACTAAAACATCTGTAAATAACTGTCATGTGTAATCATAAAATATTTAATAAGAATTTCTGTTAGCTATTACCATTGATTTCTGATTTAGTTTCTTTTGTTGTAACTAGAATCCTCATTGTTATTAACCATGTAGCTTTTAAACACTTTTTTCTATAACTTTTCTAAAAAATATGAACTTTATTTTCTTTGAATGAAATAGTTTGATACTCAAACAAATTTAATGCAAAATGGAGATAAGTTAAACTTTATTTTCCAAAATTATAAGTGCTATTTTGGTGTAAATGGTGCAAACTATCTCTTATCTTTTAAAATATCTTCATTCTTAGGTATGTTTTAAAGAAGCTATTTTTTCATTACTCCCCCGCATGAGATATGGGCTCTTCTATAATACTCCTCTGGTAAGTATGTTTTCTACTGTTAACATTCATATTTATAGACTTTATTCTCGATAGATGTTAAGATAACATTTATAGATAACTTGAGAGCATCTTAAATTGCAATTCAGAAGTTTTCATTATAATACGAACTGGTGTTTTTATTTTAGATATCTGGCTGTCAAAATACTGGATTATTCAGGGCATTTTCCCAGCATGTACTACACAGACTAAACATCACCCAAGAGGGACCCAAGGTAAGTAATAGATATATTATGGGTTGTGAAGTGGGCTTGATTTTTAACCCTAATAGAAATCAATACCACCTTTGCAGAAAAGAAGTAATTAAAAGACCATGTTTTCTGTGTTAATATTTTCTGACCTGGAGTCATATGAAATCAGGTGTCAACAATCTACAAAAGATAAACTTTGCAGGAGTGTGCTTTTTTCTCCTTTTTCTTCACTCTTTCTTTGCCCATTTCTCCCTACTCTCTCCCAATATCCCATCTAGCCCACATGATCCCTGCCAAAAAGTCCACCCAAGCAACCAACCAAACAGCAGTATAATGAACTGGTTTCATCTTTTGTGGCTAAAGTGGAAACATTTTTATTCCCTGAGAGAACAGTGAAGGAATCAGGCTAAAAAATAATAGTTCTGTAAATGCATCCCTTCTGAGTTTCATCTCTTTGTGAAAATCACATTTTAGGTTCAGACGTTCGTTCATCTGTCCAGGCATAGACAGCATTGTTTTGCCTTTTCATTTTGATTACAGGATGGAAAAATTCGAGTCACCATTCTAGCACGGAGCACAGAATACCGGAAAATACTAAACCAAAATGAGGTTGGTTTTTGGTATGCATTGAATATCATCATATTGAACTTACCTTCTTATGACTAATGTAATTTATTTTTTCACATTGCATTAAGAGCTTTGATTTGAAACTATTAGTTTTTAGAAAAGTTTAATAGCCAATGCCCAGTTCATTTACTGGATTTGAATTTCTAGTGGAAGTCACCAAGCCCAAAGTAGCTTTGCCTTATTGTAAACATTCATCTATACCAAAGCAGAGTCGAAACAGAGACAAAGAAAGCCTGAGTCCTGCCTTTACTGCAGTAGACTACTCTACTGCAATAGATTGCTAAACATTTGCCCTCCACACAAACTAGCAGCAAGCATGCAAGAGCATCTCTGGGAGATGGTTGATGGTGTGTGGCAATCCTGTGGCATCTGATAGCAGATTAAGTTGCGGGTCTCCATCCTCTTTCACAACTGTGTGCCCTAGAAATGGTTCACATCTTAGACCTACCAACTCATAAATTATATTTAACCTCAATGAGGTCACCACACAAGGCCCCTACCTACAATATTATGGCCTGAAGATATCCTTGCAGCAGTAATATTTATTCCACAAAAGTGTATTGAGCATCTGCTATGTGCCAGGTCATGGCCTAGGCCCTGGAGATAGAATAAGGACAGGCAAGGTCCCTGCCCTCATGGAGCTTGCACTCTAGAGAGGAGAGACAGAAAAGAAATAAGTAAGGAAGTCAATAAGTAGGTGATTTCAGGTAGGGATAAGTGCTATGAAGGAAATAAATCAGGTGATGGGATAGGGACTGGGGATGCGGATGGAAGAGGGAAGGCAGTAAGGCAGGGTGTCTGAAGTGGTGCTGCTTGGACTGACACATAATTAGAGAAGAATCCAGCCAGGGAAAGAGCCTCCATGCAGAGGTAAATGTCCTCTTGTGGACTGAGCTTTATGTGTTACGGTAATGGAGAGAACACCAGTATGGCTGTAGCATCGCAAGAGAGGTGGGGTGATGTCAGAAGACCTCAGAGAAGTCGGGCATGGTGTGGGGAGGTCACAGATCATGTCAACCTCCTAGACTTTGGTGAGGAGATGGATTTTATTCTAGTATGAGGGGAAGCCACTGTGAAGTTTTAAGCAGTTTTTGGTAGGCAGAATAATGTCCCTTCCTCCCCTCAAAGGATGTCCATATACTAATCCCTGGAATCTGTGAACAGGTTAGGTTACATGGCAAAGGGAAATTAATTACAGATGGAATTAAGGTCGCTAATCGGCTGGCCTTAAAACCGGGAGAATACCCTGGATTATCCACGCGGGCTCAATGTAATCACAAGCTGTGAACAGGTTAGGTTACATGGCAAAGGGAAATTAATTACAGATGGAATTAAGGTCGCTAGTCGGCTGGCCTTAAAACCGGGAGAATACCCTGGATTATCCACGCGGGCTCAATGTAATCACAAATGGGCCTTGAAGTCCATCCACCAGACCTTTGCTTCTGCCTGCTTCTGCCTTCTTAGCTGGATTCTTCTCACCGATCAGATCTCAGTTCATCATTTCCTTAAAAGTGAGAGAGGGAGGCAGGAAAGAGAGTCAGAGAAGGAGCTGTGATGAAGGGAACAGGGCCAGAGAGATGCACTGTTGCTGACTTTGAGATGGAGGAAGGGGCCTTGAACCATAGAGGGCAGGTGGCTTGTGGGAGTCGGAGACGGCAAGGGAGTGGGTTCTCCCTCAGAGCCTGCAGGAGGAACGCGACCCTACCAACACCTTGCTGGGAGCCCCATGAGACCTGTGTGGGACTTCAATCCTACAGAACTCTAAGAGGATAAACTGTATTGTTTTAAGCTGCTACATTGGTGGTAACTTGTTACAGCAGCAAATAGAAAATGAATACATGGGGAGAGACATGAACTGACTTATTACTTATATTTAAATCACTGTGGCTACAAGAATAGGAGCAGGGAGATTGATGAGAGCTGTTACTGTGGCCCAGGGGTGAGAGTTTGGATAAAGGTGATGACAGTAGAGATGACAAAATAAATGGATTCAAAATACATTGTGGAGCTAGGACCTATGATACTTACTTTTGGAATGTACAGTATCATATTAGGTAGGGCCAGGAAAGGGATCAAGTATCAAGTGTAACACCTAGGTTTTTAGCTTGAGCAGTTAAGTGGAATTAAAATGGAAAAAACTTAATAAGAGGGAAGGGTTTTAATGGGTAGAATATTTTACGCAGATTAATTTGAATGTCTAACAGGCTGATCAAAATTATGTAGTTAGCATCTCTTCCCAAGACCCATATGGATTATGGAGGACATGAACATATGGTGTAATGAGGCACTGATTGTAAGCTATGTGTGTGGAAGAAATGAGCATTGTGTGTGTTTTTAAAGATCTAGAAATAGAAATGTATTAAGTAGTGCAATGTTGGGGTAGATAGATGGGAATCCTCAATAGCTGACAGATCAATAGTATATTTTGGTGTAGGTAACACACACTGAGTGCCAGTTATGTGCCAATCATAGTGCTGTGTGCCACCATGCATTCTGTGCCCCAAGTCTCCCAGCAAACCCAGGAGGTAGGTATTAATCATCCTCTGTTCTAGACAAGGGCTCTGAGGTTTACAGGTTCAAAAACATGCCTGTGGTCACCCAGTTAGGAGTAAAGAAATGGGGGTATGAGCCAAGGTAGTCTGAGTGTGAGACTGCTTTCTTACCCAGAGTGTGCTATTGCTCTAACAGCAATCACAGGAGACTGATCTACCTCTGTCCCCAGATCATCAGGCTGGGGCAGCCACTGGAAAGAAATCCAGTAGAAAGGCATAGTACCAGTATGTGCTCCGGAGCTGCCCTGAGTTTTCAGACACAGTCATATATGGATCGTCCAAATGATGTTGGCCAAAGGTGGGATTTGGTAATTCAGTTCCCAACTCCAAGCCAAAGAGCACCCAACTTGGCTGCTTTTCCCCTAAAGATTGGACATTCCTTGAAAAGGCAGCTACTGGGCAGGGGAGAAAGTGCCTTTAACTATACCTTGATTAGTGAATAGATAATAAAACCCAGATGCCCTAATTAAATGACGGTTTGTGG
Organism: Galeopterus variegatus; assembly: GCF_000696425.1. Lineage (NCBI taxonomy): Eukaryota > Metazoa > Chordata > Mammalia > Dermoptera > Cynocephalidae > Galeopterus > Galeopterus variegatus. Next base: position 99,588 of record NW_007726414.1, on the reverse strand, counting down.
AATCCTGCCCAACTTCAGGGTTTGAACAGTCATGTTGAAAGAGATATGGCCACTTCTCTGGAGTGACTAGATATCATGTAAAACAGTGCACATGCCATGAGAGCACTCTGAGAGCACACAATCCCTTTTATGTAGGCACATCTCTTTAAAAGACCAAGGCTCATGCCATCTGATTAATTCTTTCCTGGAAGAGGAAATTCTAATCTTCTATCCTCACACTTTCAACTCTTTGATATAAGCAGTGTATTTATGGGAGTCCAGGAGCTGTCTAGAGAGAGACAGTTCTATTTTCTGGCTCTGTGTGTGGTCACTGCCTGTTGCTTTCTGTAAGCAGGAAAGTAGGATACACTGGTTAAGAAAACAGGTTTTGGGGGTCAGAAGACCTAGATTTAATTTTGGCTCTACATTTGCAAGCTGGGAGATCCTGGGAAAGTTATTTAACTTCCCTAAGCCTCTGTTGTCTCATTTATAAAGCAGGCATAATAATAATGCTTACTTGGTATGATTTTTATGAGGATTAAGTGAAGTAAACCTAAAACACTTAGAAATGCCAGCACAATTTAAGTGCACAATGAATGATGTTTGTTATCGTTGCTGTTGCTGTTGCAGTCCGGAGTGTGCTATAAGGCCACATGGTACAAGTGCAGACATTTCTGAATGGGTGATCCATGGTGTTGGGTTCAGATGGCCTGATTGTGAAGGACACAGAGAACCATGACTCTGTTTTGATAATAGATTAATCATGCTTTGTTACTTTCTGTTTGCAAGGAGAATAATAGTTTCTCTACAATA
>NW_007726414.1:90072-98564 GCF_000696425.1 Galeopterus variegatus | reverse complement strand
AGAAATACCAGCACAATTTAAGTGCACAATGAATGATGTTTGTTATCGTTGCTGTTGCTGTTGCAGTCCGGTGTGTGCTATAAGGCCACATGGTACAAGTGCAGACATTTCTGAATGGGTGATCCATGGTATTGGGTTCAGATGGCCTGATTGTGAAGGACACAGAGAACCATGACTCTGTTTTGATAATAGATTAATCATGCTTTGTTACTTTCTGTTTGCAAGGAGAATAATAGTTTCTCTACAATATTTCTATAGAAATATTGAAAATGTTTTTCTGCCAAGACTTTAGTATTGGGGAGGATGGGGTCCAAAGCACTAGTGGTTTGTCTGAAAAGAAATAAAAAAGAAAACTCTTCACATAATGTCTGGAGCTTAGTAAGTGCCCAACAAATATGTGTTGAAAGTTGAAGGAAAAAACTAGCAAATGGTAATAATAACAGTAAAACTTAGTGTGCTTCTGTGCTGAGACTTTGCTCCCATGACTTTTCTCCTTTCAGCCTCCTAACAATCCAGTGTGTTGGTTGGAATTTTAGGGAGGCAGAGTAATGTGTTCAAGGGGTGGAGGCTGGATTTGAACCAAATTAAGATTCAAAACAGTAGACCTAAAGGATATTTAATATCTGAAAAATCTTACATGCAAAAAAATCAGAAATTTTAGGACTCAAAAGAAAATAAAACAGAAGAGAAGAAAGGAAAAGAAATTCTAAATATTTCTGTTTTTTCCCCCAGCTTGTAAATGCACTGAAAACAGTATCTACATTTGAAGTCCGGATTGTTGATTACAAGTATAAGTAAGTAACAGCCACTCTCAGGCAGACAGTTGGACCGTCTTTTGCTTGGATGAGTTAATGGGGAATTTTCTCAATGGGAGCTCTTGGCTCTTGTAGACCCAGAAGGGACAGATGGACACCATCAGTTAATCTAGTGGGCAGGTGAGTGCCCCGGGTATGGGGGGCAGTTGCTCTTCAGCATTCTGGGGCCCGATATTGTGACAGCATCTCATTTTTCAATGACAAAGTGGGAGAAGTGATGAATCCAGAATTTCATTTGAAATATTTGAATTCTTAAAAGTTGGCAACTAGTACTAAATTTTTTTAAATGTTATAGGTCTAATTTGTCATGCTGGCTTCCAAGTTTCAACTTCTGACCTAAAATGATTTCTATGGGAATAATTTGAGTGTCATAGAATAATATAAGATTTTTTAAAATTCTGAAACAAGTAAAAGCCCTAGAAAAGGAGAACATGCCTATTGCTTACTGTGTAGGTAATTCCTGTTCACTTAAGAACAATAATTCTGTAAAAGTGCATGTTCCTGGTTGAAAAAGTCAAGCAGTATAGAAACGATCAAAAGGAAAAGTGAAAACTTTTGTCTTTGCCCTTTGCCCACCCGCAATCACAGAGCTGTTTTCCAAATTTAACACTATGAATGGTTTCTTTCTATGTTTAAAAAAAAAAAAGTGTACGTATCCCAGCGTGTGTGTATCTGATATAGATACACTATTGCAGAGAAGTGTGGGAGATTTGAACCTCATTCTGGATACATTTGTTCATTTGTACAATGAATCCTTCTTGGGGACTTACTGTGAGCTGGTCACCAGGCTTAGCAGCAGGAATNATGATTTCTATGGGAATAATTTGAGTGTCATAGAATAATATAAGATTTTTTAAAATTCTGAAACAAGTAAAAGCCCTAGAAAAGGAGAACATGCCTATTGCTTACTGTGTAGGTAATTCCTGTTCACTTAAGAACAATAATTCTGTAAAAGTGCATGTTCCTGGTTGAAAAAGTCAAGCAGTATAGAAACGATCAAAAGGAAAAGTGAAAACTTTTGTCTTTGCCCTTTGCCCACCCGCAATCACAGAGCTGTTTTCCAAATTTAACACTATGAATGGTTTCTTTCTATGTTTAAAAAAAAAAAAAAGTGTACGTATCCCAGCGTGTGTGTATCTGATATAGATACACTATTGCAGAGAAGTGTGGGAGATTTGAACCTCATTCTGGATACATTTGTTCATTTGTACAATGAATCCTTCTTGGGGACTTACTGTGAGCTGGTCACCAGGCTTAGCAGCAGGAATCCAACTATGGAGGATGGGGTGGCTCTTGTCTTGAGGACCTCAGACACTTGAATGCGGATAAAGAGCAGTCATAAGAACAGCTACTAACTATTGAGACTTACTATTATGCTTCCCTTGCTTTATCTTGTCTCACACTGTCAACAGTCCTCCGGGGATGGCAAAGCTATTTCTGTTTTACAAATTGTACTGTGCTGTGGTGACTACCCCTACTGCCACCTGAAGAATGTGTGAGCCAACGTGGGGCCCCAGCATAAGCCTGAAACAACTGGGGAGGGCACCTCTGAGGCTGAATCATTGACTAGCTGTTAAGGATATGCAGGAGTTTCCCAGCTAAAGCAAGAATGACAGTAAATTCATACGTTGCCAATCTGAGGGAAATGTTAGTAACATGACAGCATGGGGTTTGTGAGTGCTGATCACAGGCGGTTCTCACACCTAGTAACTCCAGGGTGATATTCACCTGGTCGAATGGCCATCCTTCCAACATCTTCAGTCCACATTCCTGGAGAAACTGAGGCACGTGTTCCTGGAGTGAGACACATACACAGAGTGCTTGTCTTCCCTTTCCTATGAGGGGTTTTTTTGTTATCTCATGTAAAAAAGAATTCACCTTTTATTCTCAGATCCAAAATAATCTTGATCATTTATTTTTCTTTACTTTGGGTAAAGTGGGACTGGGAGATCTCATTCTGTTATCTATATTTAGAGTGTCACCCTTACTTGAGCATTTCTTCCTAGCCTTACTTTAATGAACTTTTTGGGGGACAGATTTTTGATTGAATTCGCACATCTGTCAGCGTCTTGGATTTAAAGAACATTTTAACAATCCTAATGTACATAAAATTTTGGATCAGTTTGTTGCAAAGACAGAAAAATACCTTGGTAGTATCTGCGATCATTTTAGGTGTACCCAGATGGCATTGAATAACTCAAATCACACAAGGAGAAATTTATTTTCTTTTTAAAGAAATCCTTTTATTAGTTTAAGGAAGTAGGGTTTAGTTTGGTGCTAGTATGTCATAACATTTCTCTAACACTTGCTAATTTCTCTTTTTCATGGAGAGTGCAGGCCTCAGGCTCAGAGCTTTGTCTTGCAGTGATATCTACCTAGATTTGAATGATAACTTTTTAGTTTGATTATATCTATTTTTAAAGTTTTGTTGATGCCATGTGTTACTTGTTTTCCATTTAAGACAGCTATTCAAGTTTGCTTTAAAAATAAATGTACTTAAATCTAAAAAGATTAGGTGAGCTTACTTAGGAAAAATTGTTAACTTATTAAGAAATTAAGTTAATAATTACTAGAGTGAACTTGAAATTGCAAAAAGAAGTGTAAAAGTGGAATGTAATTTAAATCAGGAAATACACTTGTATAAATATTGTTACCATGAATCATGAGCTAACTCAATACTTCTGTCTTCTCTCCATCTCTCTGGTGTTATTCTATATGTTCACAGAGAACTTGGGTTTTTAGATCAACTAAGGATCACACACAACACTGACATATTTATTGGAATGCATGGAGCTGGTCTTACTCATTTACTTTTCCTTCCAGACTGGGCTGCTGTATTTGAACTGTAAGTGCTTGAGGGCAATTTTACACTGAGACCACTAACAATGCTTTTTATGCCTGCTAAGACTTTCATTCTGAGCATCAAAAGGCTTAATATTTAATTGTTACAGAGAAATTACATCATATAGGCATCTGGAAAGAAGAAAAAAGACCTAAAGCTAAAAATGTAAAGTCTGCAGACTGCCATCGCACTTAGTAAGCAAAGACTCCCTCCACCCCCAGCACAATACGGAAGCCGTGAATCTGTGGTTTCCTTACTTTGGGTTCATTCCTGTGTGCCTCTCAAACTGTGAGAGTCACCCCGCAATCAGTATAATTATTGTGTTAAAAGGGAACCTGTAACTCTCATGCACAACAGAGCTCCCAATCACAAGCCTTTAAACTGTGAGCATCTCCCTGCAATCAGTATGATTACTGTGTTGAAAGACAATGTGTGGCCAGCTGCCAAAAAAACCCCACAAACAACAAAAGAGAACGTGCATGTCTTGTGCACAACACAGCTCCAAAACACAAGCCAGCCATTTCATCTCATGCTAGCTGACTCTATACACAGGGAATCTGAGGCCCTCTGTTGTAAATGATTTGCTCAGGGCTCTCCTAACTTGGTGGTTAGTTATAGAGATGTGGCTTTCCCTATTTTAAGAATTCTACTCCTGACACCATGCCCCATCTTTTTTTGAGGGGGGCGGCTGGCCAGTATGGGGAACCAAACCAGTGACCTTCGTGTCTTGGTGTTACCAGCACCATGCTCTGCCAAATGAGCTAACTGGCCAGTGCCCATGCCCCATCTATAGTTCTTGAAACACTAATATAATTACTCTTACCTCATTCCCCCTTTTGTTTCTAAATATCTGGATTTTATGGTTTCATTTAAAAAATGACTTGACTCAGTATTTAAATAGGAGACTATTTAGGAAGAAAGTTGTCATGAACTTCCAATGCCCTGCAATTCTAAATATCTGGATTTTATGGTTTCATTTAAAAAATGACTTGATTCAGTATTTAAATAGGAGACTATTTAGGAAGAAAGTTGTCATGAACTTCCAATGCCCTGCAAGACATTTAAAAAATATGTATGTTAGAGAAATAGCTGGGTAATTGTGAATTCTATCTCAATTCATTTCTCACAGAGAGAGAGGGGGAAGGATGGAAAAAAGGGGAGAGGAAGAGAGAGGAGAAATGGCACTGAGAAAGCTCAGGCCTTGGAGTTCAATAGACCTGGGTTCAATTTTTGGTTCTTTACTAATACACGACCTTGGCAGTGTTACTTACCCTCAGTCCACCATATGTGTAAAGACAGGGGTATTAGGAGATGTTATCAAGTTCATAGGCAGTAGTCCCTATTGAATAAGATCAGTATCCTCCATTTCTTGATCCTCTTCTGTTTTTTAAAAGGTAAGGTCATTTAGTTCTGAGAATATTTTAAAAATGGTTTTTCTCAAACTTGTTTACTGTTTATAAAACCTTTTGCAAGAACATATGTGGGAGGTGTTTTTTTTCCCCCCAGAGAGTTGTGATTGGCCCAAAAGCCCTGGACAAAAGTCAAAAATGGTTTTTCTCAAACTTGTTTACTGTTTATAAAACCTTTTGCAAGAACATATTTGGGAGGTGTTTTTTTTCCCCCCAGAGAGTTGTGATTGGCCCAAAAGCCCTGGACAAAAGTCTCATGCTATGACACTGTGTGTCCCTAGGTACAACTGTGAAGATGAACGCTGTTACCTGGACTTGGCCAGGCTCAGAGGCGTCCACTACATCACCTGGCGAAGGCAGAACAAAGTCTTTCCTCAAGATAAGGTGAAGCTCAATCACAAACCCACCTTGTTTCATTTTTATTTGATTTAAAGGGTCTGTTATCAATATGAAAATGATCACTGAACTTTAAAGATAAACTGTTCTTTTTTGGAATAGTGAGTTGTTGTATGTTATATTTACAAATTGGAGAAAAAGAGAAGTTAATCATTCCATATCTTTAATGTTGTTAAGGCAGCTTTGTGAACTTTGATCCTCAAAAGCTCTATTAGGTTATATATAGCAGGGATCAGCAAACTACAGCCCAGTGGGGCAAATCTGGCCCATCACTTGTTTTTGTAAATAAAGTTTTATTGGGAACAGTCACATTAATCTGTGTGTTGTCTGTGGCTGCTTGTGTCCTTCAGTGGCAGAGTTGAGTAACTATGATCGAGACCATATGGTTGGCAGAGCTGAAAATTTTTATTATCTGGTCTCTTACAGAGAAAATTTGCTGACTTCTGATGTAGTGTATAAATTAAAATAGTTGCCTTAGCAAAAGTAAAATACTTTTCTTCTTATAGAGAAAACCTTGCCTTCAGTGACTTACAGATTTGTGTTTTGGTTTGTTTTTACAGGGCCACCACCCAACCCTGGGGGAGCATCCGAAGTTTACCAATTACTCTTTCGATGTGGAAGAATTTATGTACCTTGTCCTTCAGGCTGCAGACCACATCTTGCAACACCCGAAATGGCCATTTAAGAAGAAGCGTGATGAGCTATAAATGTGTTGAGTCTGTTTGCAATAAGAGTGTTCAAACACTCCAACACCCAGACTCACAATTAAATCATAAAACAACCTATTATTTTCTAGCCTCATATAACCTTTTTTATACCAAAACATACCTTTAGGATATCATTACGTGTTTTATAGTCTTTAATTGTTTCATGTGATTTTTGTGTCATTGCTATTTATCAATAGTGATACTATTTTTGCACTGAATACTTTTTATAGTTCAAAGATTGGGCACTTGAGCTCACTTCATAGGAAAACCAAAGTTTTCAACTTTCTCAGCTTTAGAATTTGTAAATGTTTTTGTAAAATATCATGTGATTGTAATTCCGGAGTGTTCCAACTTCTTTATCATGTATTTGGGTAAATTCACAACTGCTTTTTTATTTGCCATAATATGCTTATAACACTGTTTGTGGTAGGACAGGAACACACACACAACATACACACATACACGCAGTTGTGATTCTCAGTGCCAAACTATAGAACCATGTTACACATCAGTGTTTAGTCAGCTCCAGGTTATATGCATGAAGAACCTGCATAAATCATGCTTCTATATTAATTTATATTCCCACACCAGGCAGGGCACTTTAAAAAGTTCAAGGAAGGATTTGTATTATCTTTTAATTCTATTTTCCCATGAGTTTTTTGAAGTACCCTTGTATTTCATGTTCAAATAACATTTTCCCAAAATGTAACAACTACATGTGGTAAGAACAAATTTGAACATTCTGTAGGACTGTTTTACATACCTTCTAGCTGGTTTCCACTGATTCCTTCTTAGCTGTGGAGAGCATTAAATTGAATTTATATGTAAAATAGTGGTTTGCATTATGCAAGTATTTGTAACTGCATATACCTACCTGTGCGTATGCACCTACCTCTATTAGCATGAAAATATTCCAGTCTTCAATTTTCCAAACTTCAAATTAAACACATAAAGAGAATTTTTCCATATTAAAAGAAAAACGCAAAAACCAAAAAAATTAAAGACACGTGAATTATCCAATAAAATGAAAAAGAAGCCATAAGAAAGTGCCATTGATTAAAAAGAATACCTGAAATGTAGTCCCGCTCTTTGAATGGGATTCTTTCCTACTGTTTATGAACTTTCAATTTAGTAGTTAGAAAACATGGGTTTATTTTATTGCAAAATGTGAGGTTTACGTTTTACTAACACTTGAGTAGTCTAAAGACTAGTTCTATTTTTTCGATGTAGGGAGTTAGCAAATTACAGCAGAGCTAAAGACGTTTTCATTACATTTTAGTGTTAAAAAAAAAAGAATATGCAACAGAGAAGTGACCTACAAACCAAAATATTTATATCTGATCCTTTAGAGAAAAAATTTACTACCCCTGCATTAAAGGATTATGAATAGTCTTCTAGAGTTTAGGAATATTTATTAAAATATCTATAAAGAAAATAGTGAATCACTGTAGCAATAGCTTTGATTTGGATCTTAAAATGGTGTGAAAAGAATTACAACATATGAATTTTAATTATATTAAAATATATAAATGGCATATTATAAATGGCAGGTATTGCTACTGTTTGTGCAGATACTGAGTAACCACTGGGAAAATATTTCACATGAAAGGAATTGTCAAGGTGTGTTGCACTTGGTGTCAGCGAGGTAGAAACATCTGAAAAAATTATCTGAAAGAAAAAAGTTTCAACATTTATCTTATTACCTCATTTTAAGAAGCACATGGAAATGTGATTCTATAGACTAGTGAGACTTTCAGAATTGAGAACAGTTTCATAAAACTATTGTATTTGAATATTTTGCATTTAAAGAGAGAATATATGTTATATAAACAAGGAAGTACATTTGACACTTTATGGAATTAATCTTTATCAGACTTGGTGGGAACAAAGAAGATCTTCAAATTGTTATAAAATTTAAAATGTAAAGACTTATTGTCTTTCAAAGGGATGCATTTTGTTTGTGCATTTGAGGTATGGCTTTCGAATAAATCTTATATTTTATTTGAATATCAGAAACATTTTCAAGGTTTTCTGTGTCTTAATGTTATATGCTTGCATTTTTTTTTTTGGCAATCTGCTAGCTCTCGGATTATAAAAATTAAGTAGCTCACTGATGAAGAATTCAGATTAAGCAAAAATTATACCTTACATTTATTTAGCAGTTTGTTATACGATGTTTTCACAAATATTACATTGCATAAACCTTACCAAAATGACAGAAGAGTTATGGTTCCCTTTTTTTTATGTAAAGAAAATGAGATGCCGTTTAAGGGACTTCCATGAAGAACACAGGCCTTCTGACTCCACATCCATTGTCTTTCAC
>NW_007726414.1:83121-89816 GCF_000696425.1 Galeopterus variegatus | reverse complement strand
CGATCCGTTGCCGGACACGGAAAAAAGACAAAAAAAAGAATACTTACAAATGATACTGGATCTTCAAAATGCAGAAGACTAGAGAAAGGGTCAGTACACTTTCTCTGTAAAGGGCCAAATAGTTAATATTTTAAGGCTTTGTGGGCCAAATATGTTCTCTGCTGCATATTGTTATTTGTTGTGCCTCCACCTCCCACAATCTTTTAAAAATGTAGAAATCTTTCTTCTAGATGTTTAAACAGAAAGCAGAGAGGTTAAGCAACTTCCCCAAAATCACACAACCAGTAAATAGCAGATGGATTGGAAATAGAGCTTTTCTTGTGAAGGAATTTAGAGTTGGAAGGAAGGAAAAGGGAAGGGAGAAATTAGTTGGGAAGGAGATACGGGGAATGGAGAAAACAGTCCTGGAGTTAGGTCCTTTCTTGCAGTTGCAAAATAGTTTTCTTTGAAACATAGTAAATATTGAGAAAATTTGGAAAATACTTGCATTTTCCTAAACTAGGAGTATATAAGCAAATCAGCTCAGGTATGATTGCCCTGGAGAAACCAGTTATTTAAAATAACCTACTCATAACCGAGGGCTGTCGCCAGAACACTTCAATATCATTCTTTTCTTTTAGCTTATGGGGGCATGTCAAAAGATGTTATAACCACTCTTGTCAAAAAAGAAGTGGGTTAGAGCAGTTTGCTCGGTTTGTTTCTTATTGTGTTGGGCCCTCACTTTGGGCAGTAGTGCACATGTGACCACAAGGTGGCAGTCAAGCCCTTCTAAATGGCCTCTTTGGGATCTGAAGCTAGGCTGAGAATCTCATTGCAGATTCCAGGCACCTGAGTGTTAGGAACAAGGTCATGCTTCCGCGTGCAATGGATTTTTTCATTCCCGATCTGAGGAAATGTGAGAAAGTTATCACTGACCGTCTTGAGGTTTAAATGTAGAATTTCTTGGCTGCATGCAGCCAGTACCTGAATCCTGTATAATATCTCTTGATCATCTTGTGGGAAGAGCACTTGGCCTCGGGAAGATGATTTCTAGTGACAGAAGCTGTTTAGTGCAGTACATTCTCATTGACTTGTTAGGGAATTTGGTTGAGAGTCAAGCTCTATTTAGGATTTGTAGATTGCTCATTAACTCTTAAATTCCTCTTAGGAGATAATTTCTTTCCTATGTTGGTCTTACAGGTTATTACATACATAATTGCTGTTAACATTTGGTTTGAGCAGAACAAACTGTAAGCAGAGGAGTTCACTGAAGGCTAGAAGCCCAAGAATTACAAAACATTAATTAAAGAGTGCTGAGTAGCATAAATAAAGGAGTGTTAATACTGACTAACACTAAGTGCTAATTAACACTAAGTGCTCTAATGCAGTTCTCAGTGTTTTATATCATTTATTTTTGCAAACTTGAGTCACAGAATTTTGGGATGTTTGTGCTGAAAGGGACCTTGGAGGTCTTTCATGGCATTCATTCATTCCACAATGGTTTGTTGACTGCCCATCAGTAGCAGGCCCTTGCAGAACACAAAAGGAGGGTTCCTGGGAGAAACAGTGTTGTGTAGACCAAAGAACGTGGATATAAGAGTCAGAAGGCCCTAAGTTCTCAGCCTTCCAACCATAAGCCATATGTCATGGGCTTGTTGCCTGGCCTCAGGGAGCTTCGATTTCCTTACTAGTAAATTGGTGGTAATATATATTAGGCAGGCGTGATTAAAGGATAAAATAAGAAAATAAAGTCACACTTGTTTAGTACTTTGCACATAGAATATGCTCAGAAAATGCTGGGCTGGCCCCGTGGCTCACTCGGGAGAGTGCAGCACTGGTAGCGCTGAGGCCGCAGGTTCAGATCCTATATAGGGATGGCCGGTGCGCTCACTGGCTGAGTGTGGTGCAGATGACACTGTGCCAAGGGTTGCGATCCCCTTACCGGTCAAAAAAAAAAGAAGAAAATGCTAATGTTATACTATGACATGTAGAATTGTTACTATTCAAAGGTCTAGTGCATTTAAATTCTGATTTCTGGACCTCTCCCCAGACTAAGTAAATATGAATCTCCAGGGGTAAAGTCTGGCTGACTATATTTTATTAAATGTCCCTAGGTTGTTCTGATGTACATGGGTTAGGACTGTTGGTCTAGGAGACACTGATAAAGCTGGTGGCAGTAGACAGTTCATGAGGTGTAAGTCAGCATTTGCCAAAAATGAGTTACCTGTGAAATGCCACCTCAAGTCAAGTTAAATAGAGTTGTTAATTGCAGGGCTTCTTATCACATCTGATATACTAATGTGCATTGTGAATCCCTAGACAGGAAGATGTAAGATGCACTGTATCAAAATTTATTTGACCATGGAATCTTTTTCTTGAGGGGCGTGAGAGATGGCATTGCAAGAATCCCTCACCGGGCAGGCCACTGTAAGCATTTACCATGACCACAGCCTTTCGGAAAAAGGAGTACCAGACAGTGCCTTTGGCATGAAGTTGCTCTGGTCAATTGCACTTTGTTTGTTGAGTTAAATCACAGTTGATTGGACCAGGACCAGGGACCAACAGTTGAACCAAAGTCTATCCAATCAGGAGGATAAAAGATAAAAGGTAAATAAATGACCCATCTAGATCCCTTCTGCTGGGGACATTTGAATGTAGGATGCGAAGAGAATTCTAGAGTTTTTGGTACAAAGATACCAGATCTGAGCTCCTGGGGCTCCTCCTTTATGGAGTACAATTATGAGCCACTTTTCAGTTATCCATGAGGCCACTTGTACATTCAGGTTATGAATTGGATTACCTCTTCCTTACAATCTGAAAGAACCTCACTAATAGCAACGCAAACACTGCAGGTATTATTATCTCCATACTACACCACAGAGATGGAAGCTAACTAAGGTTGAAGGCCTGCGACCTAGGTGGTCTTATTCCAAGTTTAATACCATCCAGATACATCAATGCATTGCTGCCTCTCAAGTTAAGGTCATTCAATCAGCAGGACAAGTGTAGGTAAAAGGTAATTGTAGGGCCGGCCCGATGGCGCACTGGAGAGTGCGCCGCTTGGGAGTGCGGCGGCACTCCCGCCGAGGGTTCAGATCCCATGTGGAGACCAGTTACCACTCACTGGCTGAGCGCGGGGCGGGCGCAATACCGAGGGTTGCGATCCCGTTGCCGGTCCCCGGTACGGGCGCGACACCAAGGGGAGGGTTCAGATCTCATGTGGAGACCAGTTACCGCTCACTGGCTGAGCGCGGGGCGGGCGCAATACCGAGGGTTGCGATCCCGTTACCGGTCAGTAAAAAAGACAAAAAAGGGAAAAAAAAGAAAGGTAATTGTAGTTTCCAGAGAAATCTGGAAAATAAATCGCAAGGACACGATTCAGTTGAAGTGTCTGCTGTCTCCGATGGACATCTAAGTTGGGTGTGGTGTTAAATAAAGATGCCAGCAAAATCCGGCTAGTTTGATACGAGGCAATGGAGGTGGACTCATCAAGTAGGAGATGAAGTTAAAGGTGACCGCTGCAAGTCCCAGAAGAAAACCCCAAGTTGACGTGGTGTAGACATGTAAATAAAGCATAAAAAACAGAGCGAAATGGGAGTAGTAAGGACATATTGAACAGACCTAAGGCAAGGCAGGGAAAGGCCAGGATTAACATTTCAAAGTGAGCTAAAAAGGAGGCAGGATGAGGAGGAAAATAGAAAAACTAAGGAAATAGATACACATTGTACTATAATAATCCTTCACACTCTTAAGGCAGGTAGGAAACAGGGCGAAAAGAAAGCAAGCACCAATTCGCAGTAGGAATAATTCTACACTGATAGAAAAATGTAAATCTGCTAGAAAACTATCTTTGTCTATGTACCATTTTTCAAAAATGCAAGTAATATTCAGCAATGTTCCAGGGGAGAATCTACACAAGACGCTTTTAGAAATGTTTATGGTTGACCTTGTGGAAATGGGACTGGGAGTTTTTCCTCCTCCAGTTTACAAAAATGTCACTACATCTGCTTTTCTGTAAAATTAAAAAATGTGGTGATGGAGTGTCTGATAGTAGTCCCATCGCCAAATTCCAAGATGGAATTTTGGTTTGGTCTGTCAGGCATCTCTATGTAAATAAACTGCCTTCAGAAATTGCTTTGTAATTCCATCATATTTGCTTTTTACTGGATTATATGTTCTTCGATAATCTTGCTTTTGCAATTCAAATAACAGTCTTTTGGAAAGAAGAGTTTTATGGTGGATGCTATTTGGTAGAAGCAATAAATCCAAAGGACAAGGGAATAAAAGTAATGCCCAGAAAAAGGTGAGCATGGCTTTGCTTTTAAACTAGTAAAAAAGGCCAACAGCTGGGAAAGATGTTATATTCTGCCTCTCTGTGTCTTTCCTCCTCCTCTTCTCATTCTCCCCTTCTCCTCCTCTTCTTCTTTTAATTCCTATATTAGCATTTAAAAGTCTGTGGTGTCAAAGTCTGTTTTTTTGGTGGAGCTAAATAGCACCCGCTAGCCAGGAATCTGCAGTGGGGTATTGACTGGTTGGTTCTTAGGCAACAGCTTCCTGCCCAAGTGAGGACCCACATGATGAGACATTGTAGCAGATTTTGGAATTATTCTGTTGGGGTCTGTGCCTGGCCCTTGAAAGGAAACCAAATTAGCTTGTGGATAATACCTATTTCACCCACTGAGACTTTTTGACACCCACCGAGACTTTTTGACACCCACCATGAGTCTTCTGTAGGGTAATAACACTTGGCAAGTGCACGCACATGAAGTCTTACGAGAAAGTAGAGGGGCTTTGCAGAGTCATGATAAGTGGCAGCGTGGTAGAGCGGTGACAGCACAGGCTCTGGCCTCAGACAGGCCCCATGCTGCTACTTACCACCTGAGTACTTAGGGCAAACCACTTAAGCTCGCTGAGCCTCAGTTTTCTCATCTCTAAATGGGGGCCCCTGAGGGAACCGATCTCATAAGGTTGTCTGAAGATGTATTTGGTCACTCTGTGTGTGGGGCACTTTGCTGGGAACACAATGGTGAGGGAATAGGGGAGAATGAGTGATCAGATCAGATAATCACTCAAGTGAGGACATATAAGGATCAACTGAGATAGCTGCCCTGAAGGGAAGGAACACATTCATGACCAAGGCAAATGCTCTAGACTAGCGGGTAGAGCAGTCAGGGAAGGGTAATACCAGGGAAGTGTGAGATAATACACTTACTATCTGGTCCCTGAAGAGGCCTCAATAAACAGGGAGTGGAGCAGGAAGGAGTAGAGAAGATGCAGACATATAGGAAGCCAAGGTCATGTGCCCATGCACACCCAAGAAGCCTTAATTATGTCACAAACTTTAATCTGAAATGCCATGGGAGATCAGATGGCAAAAGACACACCCCCAGAAAAAACTAGCCCATGCTCCAGGGCTGTGGGACTTGAACTTCTGCCTTGCACTGGCTTTATCAACATCGTGGGAGAACTTTACTAACTAAAAAGCCCTGTCTGCTGCCTTCCTACTGCTGGCCTCAGTATTCTCAGCTTTTAAGTGAGTTCAGACCTGATATCTAAGCTGTAGCTGTCTAGATTATACCTCTTATTGAGTCTATGATTAAATGGCACATTGTATGTGAATATATTCAAATATATGCACATACTTACGTTCTGTTATGTAAAATAGCCACTTGGTGGCTCTGATGAGAGGGGGTTCTTCTGGGCCTCTCCTAAAGTCTATATACAAAATGTGTGTTCTTCATCCTGGGGGTAGTGGGGGAATCATTCATCTGCTAAAGTATTTAGAGATGGGCTGAGACATAGAGAAACCCTGGCATAATCCAACACTTTCAGTTATGCATAGGACTAACAGAGGGTAAACCAAAGCTTTGAAAAAATAATAATTGCTGTTGGGGGGGGATGGTAAGGGAACTCTTGAAGCAGGTGTTATTATTATAATACTCATTACTCAGGCACATGCGGTCGAGAAGGCACCTAACTGGAAACTAGAGATTTGTCTTAATGAAGGTCCAAGACTGCCTTTCAAACGCAGAAAGAAAAAAAGGTTTTTTACACAAAAAGTAAGTGCCTAATGCATTAATGCCTATCTCTGTGGATTATAACTTTTGTCAGTATTAATTATCTTGTAGATCTGGCCCTTCATGTTACCAAGGGCTCCTGACCAGTTTGCTGGGAGGGTCTTAAAGCCTTCAGAAGGTATCCCCTTGGCTAGAATGGCTTAGATTTGGCCCACCCTGGAGACATAGGGATGGACGATGATGCTTTAGTTGCAGAGTGTAACTTGGGCATATGTACAGGTCTGTTATAAGGACAATGCCCCATGGCTTTGATTTGGATACTTTCTTTTTGTCTTTCTCGCCTCTAAGCCAGAGCAGTTGGGCTTCTGAGTTGAATGCAGTAGCAGTAAATATCTTCCAAGCCTAAAAAAAAAAAACAAAAAACCAACCCCAAACCCTTCCCGAGCAAGAAAGCAGAATGCTTGGATGGTTTTGTTTTGTTGGACTCGTGTCAAAATGCAGAATCGTGTATTTTTAATCATGAAGTGCTATGACACGCACCACACTCATGTTTGACCTTAATCAGATCTCTCACCCTCACCCCATTCTTACCTCTACCCCTAAACCCCCATCCTCTTCTTCATCAAGTCTCTGAGCCTGACTTCATCCTCCTGGCTTTACATACCACAGAAAGAGCAGCAACATTATTCATCGCCCCTG
>NW_007726414.1:81606-82625 GCF_000696425.1 Galeopterus variegatus | reverse complement strand
TCTAAAAAAAAAACCAAAAAACCAACCCCAAACCCTTCTCGAGCAAGAAAGCAGAATGCTTGGATGGTTTTGTTTTGTTGGACTCGTGTCAAAATGCAGAATCGTGTATTTTTAATCATGAAGTGCTATGACACGCACCACACTCATGTTTGACCTTAATCAGATCTCTCACCCTCACCCCATTCTTACCTCTACCCCTAAACCCCCATCCTCTTCTTCATCAAGTCTCTGAGCCTGACTTCATCCTCCTGGCTTTACATACCACAGAAAGAGCAGCAACATTATTCATCGCCCCTGAAAAATGCTGCATGGAGCCCCAGAGTTGTGTGCTATGGTGATGTCAATGGGAACAATTCATTATTCCATCAAGCACTTGGCATGTCAGTCAATGAAAAAATATGTGCTTTACAACTGACAGCTCAAAATAGTCTTTTCAGCAATTGGCATGCCAAGATCTTGATAGTATAATGAATTATTCTTTAAACCTATCATTTCATACCATCAATTTGGTCGTATAGACTTTTCTTTGGGGGAGAGGGGGACTATATTATAGAGGTTATCTCAAATAGCAAGCAAAATAACTTTGCAACCTGGGAAGGAAAGACTGGAGTTATGAGCATGCACGAAGGTACTTCAAAAAGTTTGTGGAAAAATAGAATGAAAAGATAATGTGAATCTTTCTAGGAACTTTTCAAGTACCATTGGAGAATTAGAAAGAATATTCCCCAGGGAAGATACTGAGATAAACATACAATTACAATTCACAAAAGCGTAAGAAAAGTTCTTTGATTTTATATGACTCTTGGGCATGAAAAAAATACTTTATTCTCACTGACCACCTGTAGAATTTCCCTCCTTGTTTTCCATAACAATGCGCTGGAAAAATATAAGATAATTTATTATTCTGTTTACATTGTTATGCAAACTTGCTGAGCAATATAGTTCCTGATTATTTAGGACATGCAGATGTTTAGGGCAGTCTTGGACTGGACTTTGAATTTGGTTGGAAGATACATTTT
>NW_007726414.1:80358-81505 GCF_000696425.1 Galeopterus variegatus | reverse complement strand
TTTTCCTAGTTAATCTCCATATGTAGATTACTTTTCTCACACTTGATGTATGATTTTTCTTACCCTCATGTGGTTAATTAATTCGTTCATTCTCAAGTCGGACCTATTCAAAGATCTGCACCCATCTCTTTTTTCCTGAGTGTTTTGAAACTGGGGTGAGAAATGGCACAGCTTGCTGGCTTTATGGGGGGGCATTTACTATGCTGGCATGCATTTTGGGTGACTTCTGAACATGGCACAAATCATGTTTAGGCTTTAGCTGGTCAAATTGCTTTCATCCTAAAATGTCAGCTTTATTTCTAGGAACAGCAGCTGCCACATTTCCCCCCCAAATATCTCTGCTGAATTGCTTGATGTAAATGGTTATTTTCATTCCTGTTAAATAATGCCTCACTGCTACAGCAATGGTCATTTTAAATACCATCACAAAATAACAGTGACGCCAATTTGTTCTCAGGATTGGGTCTTAATTGTTCATCCATTGTTTGAAAATAGAGAACTGCCTCATTAATCCACTGCAGAATGTTAAGCATTTCATTAAAATATTGCCCAGAAAGGAGAGTTACTTCAAATCCCCTTCACGTGTCCTTCACAGCCAGCAATATTATCTATTCTGCATTTTCAACTATCAACCTGAAGAAAAATCTGGGCATCCGTGACCTTTTAATTTGTGCTTCAAAGAAAACATTTCTTAATGTTATGTAATAAATCAATCATTACTTGCTTAATAATCTTAATGCATGTCTTTGAAGTCAGCAATCTGCAAGAGAGGCTGGGATTTTTAAAAATTGACAACTCTCTGGTCATCTGATGTAAACTGTGTTTTATTGATTAGCTGTGAAAACGTATTTGATATTAGCTGCATGTAAAGGCATGAGATAATGAAAAACAATGGACAATGAAGAATATATAGAGAGAGATGTACACACACATTTATACATAGTCTCTGTAGTGCATAGGAAATATGGCTTTTTAATACTTTATCATTTGAAATTTATCAGATAACACTAACTTCCCTTTAAGTCCAACTTATCTTTGTACATCACACACTAACACACACACACGCATGCACACGCACACACACAGACACACACACACACATTGGTGTGCCTAATCTTGAAATGACAGAATTTCTGTATTTTCTGTA
>NW_007726414.1:77527-79686 GCF_000696425.1 Galeopterus variegatus | reverse complement strand
AATAATATCCTAGTTACTTATTATTAATGCTCTATTTATTACACACAAAAAAAGGAGCCCTGGATTTTTTTATTCTGTAGATGAGCTTCAGATGACACAGTTGCAGATCCACTGCTACTTTAATGACTAACTGCTGAATTATAGGTTTCCTGATTTGAAGTGTATTTAGAAAAAGCAACAAAATGCAATTAATCTGATAGTAATAGGAACGGAAGTTAATACTGGCCTGAAGCTAAATTGCTCATTGTAAATATCCAGCCTGAATCATTTACAAGCACAAAGGCTCACTTCTGGTTCCAAAAAAAGTCCTCTCAGTTGCCGCCTGCACAACTCATCTTGACCTCCTTCTGCAGAGCATTCTATCCAGACATCATCTAGGTCTTGTCTTTGTCATCAACACAGCAGTGACAATGCCCTTCTTTGAGCTTTTCTGGGTCCCTCCTCTCTTGATAATGGAAAGCCCCTAAATCATAGAGGTAAAGGGCATCTCAGCTCACAGCTATCTGACCTTGGACAAGACATTGAACTCCCCTGGGCCACAGTTTAGGAAGTCCCACCTTGAAAGGTTACTGTAGAAATCAGCAAATAATACCTGGCATGTTATAGGTGCTCCAAAAAGCTCTGGCACTACAAAACAGGGAGAGAACAATGTGCTAGAATATTGCACTTGTTTGGGGGGCCACATCTCGCTCGTAATTCCCAGCCTCAAGTTGGAATATTATCACCAATTGCAGGATGACTCTTCACTCTTCTGCTTCTTTCCCCATTACCTTTTCCATCATTTCTACTCAATAATTAATACAGAAAGGCTTTTCTTTATTGAAACAATGCTCCCAAAAGGTTTTTTACATCTTCTCTAGGTTAGTTCCCTTTGCTTTTATCTGAACACTTGAAACACATTTAGACAGAATAGGTTTTATCTGTTATTTTTGTTCCTTTTTATTTTTTAAGTAGCTACTACATGTAGTATTTCCATTGTAGAAATATGTAAAAATATAGATATGAAAAAAATCACTTAAAAGAAATTATAGTATTTATCAATCCACACCTCCCCCGAACAAACCCTCTCAAACACATACACACAAATTTTACACACATACCTACACAGGGATATGCCTTTTTTCATGCTAGTCTATATGTACATATGTGTGTGTATATATTATATGTATATTCATAATATGCATATTTCTGGATAACCTGTTATTTACTAACAGGATTTAATGAATACCTCCCCATTACCATAAAAATATTTACATTGACATCTTTAATGTCTGCAGATAATTTAATTGAGCCAATCTCATATTGTTGGAGTGTTAGACTCTTAACTGCTTAATATTATAAAAAACACTGCCTCGAATATCCTTGCATATATATCTCTGTGCATCTGTTCAGTTACTTCCTTAGGATAAATTTCTAGATATGGCATTGCTGGGTCCCAGGGCATGCACATTTTTAGAGATTTGATTACATACTGTACTGATAAATTTCCATCCAGAAATGTGGCGCTTTTTATCTAAGCCTTCAGTAGATAACACAAGCTTCCAACTATCCCGCATATTCACAACACTGGATATTCTAAGTTGGTGGAAGGGTTTTAAAGTAGAGTTGCAGAATAGCTTTTACATACAAACATTTGAGAAGAGGCCATATTGGATCAATCTGTTTCATATATTGAAACAATTCTAAGTGCTCTGGTTAGTAAGACGAGTTGCCACACTGATGTTCACAACAAAGATCATGACCGAATAGAAAGTATAACCAGCTCTGCAGAGCCAGACCATGCACCAGAAACTATTGTTTTTGATTGAATAGATCCAATAAAAGAGCAGTGGCGTACATTATTTCAACAGCCCCAGCGGCTGTCACTTCTCAAACTAGGTTAAGTAAAAAGGCTATACAGGTTAATTAAAAGATAACACTATGCAGTTGGACACAGTGCCTGGGTAATTGTTTCTTCCACTGAGATAACTGTGCAATGCATATTACAGAGGTCTAGAAAAAAATAAACCTGTGTGACAAAAATGAGACCTTTGTATAATATACATTATATAAACATTGAATAGCAATACTGATCAGTAAAAAGCGTTTTTATATGTTAAGCTTAAAATATACACAAAAGTAGAGTGAATAGCACAATGGATGCCCATGTATCCGTCACC
>NW_007726414.1:75335-76874 GCF_000696425.1 Galeopterus variegatus | reverse complement strand
AGCTTAAAATATACACAAAAGTAGAGTGAATAGCACAATGGATGCCCATGTATCCGTCACCTACTTACAATAATCATTAATACAAGGCTTTCTTGTTTCCTATATACCCAGCACCCTCTGCAATGGATTGTTTTGAAGCAAATCTTCAACATCATATTATTTTATTCATAAATATTTTGGTGTATAAAAAGGTGAATTTTGACTGGTCCCAATCAATTTAATTTTCTGATCCAGCATGATCAGAATATCTTTGTAAAATACTGGTTAATTATCGAACTTCAGCAAAATTACTTGACTTCTCTAAGTCTCCGTTTCCTGTTCTATAAAAGAGATACTTAGACATCATAATGGTGTTGTGAAGATTAGAGGAGATAGTTCAAGGTAACATAACATCAAAGTGATGAAAAATGTTAAATAATCATCAGGGCCATTATCATCACTGATTCAGATTTTACAGGTCAATGACATATGGGAGCATTGATAATCTGAGTGATAAGACGTAGGAGCTTAAGAAACTGCTAAGAAAAAAGAAGATGGAAAATGTGGCAGGAGGGTTAAAAAAGATGGGTAAAGTAAGAGATGTATGATGAGGGGGCATTGGCAGAACTAACTGGTAGCCCAGGCATGGGGGGGAGTGAAGGCCTGAGTTTCGATGGTGGGAGCCATGTGCTAGTGCTCTATTTCTAGGCAGGTTAGGACATTGGGGAAGTGAAACATCAGTGGAAGATTGACAAGGAGAAGACAGAGAACTTGAGTTTGAAAAATGTTAAATACTATTAAAGGTCATATCCTATCATAGTAATAAATACTATCACAAAGCAGGAGTTGAGCTATATATGGAAACAATTTTTAAGTCTTGCCTGATGGGTTCCTCATTTCCAGCAATGATTGATATTGCAAATTTATATGTGACTAATACATTTAGGTCATCCCTTGGAATTTATTTTTTGGGGAGATCTGATTGGTTCTCTAGCTATGCTAATCTTCTCGAATGAAAATGGTTAGATGACTTTGAAACTTTGGATCTGAAGGGGCTATTTATACTGTTCCATTCACTGGATACAGCCTTTTTTTTTTTGACTGGTATCATTCACTATCTAACTTCTTCATCCAGAAAATGGCATACAGGATAACTTTACAATACAGAATCTGTCCAGATGCTTGCATATTTTACGTTCATCAGCAAATTACTTTGATTGTCACGCATCAGAAATGGCTCCAGACTCTTAGACAACCTTGCCTTTTTCAAAACTTACCTATCCTATGAACCATCCCAAAAGGATCGAATAGCCACACAGATACTTTGATGAAGGAATCTAAGGAAAGGAGTTAATGGCTGATAAGATGTTAATTGGAGCTACTACTCTTAGATATCATTTGCAATTAATAAGGACTTCAGATGCCTTAACTGGGAGGAATGGATAAGATGTACTTTTTGTTTGTTTGTTTTGGAAATGCTCATGAGAGAAATGTGTTGGGGCAGGAGGGCATTTGGTGTCTTGAAATCAAATCACACAAGAACAAAATTTGTGAAATATA
>NW_007726414.1:73916-75044 GCF_000696425.1 Galeopterus variegatus | reverse complement strand
CTCTTAGATATCATTTGCAATTAATAAGGACTTCAGATGCCTTAACTGGGAGGAATGGATAAGATGTACTTTTTGTTTGTTTGTTTTGGAAATGCTCATGAGAGAAATGTGTTGGGGCAGGAGGGCATTTGGTGTCTTGAAATCAAATCACACAAGAACAAAATTTGTGAAATATATTAAGGAGTTTAGATGTTACCCTCAACAGTGTGCCTTCCAACTAAAATGGGGAGTGACATAATCCTATTTGGATTTTAGAAAGGTCACTCTAGATTGCAGGTAAGCCAGGCAGGAGGTAGGGAAAACAGCAAGGAGAAGAGTGAGGGATTGTGACAGTGAGAATGGAATGAAGTGGGTGGATGTTAGCAGTTACCATCCATAGGCCTTGACTGCTGATTCAAAGTAAAGGGTGAGGGTGAAGCTCTAGATACAGATTTGGAGAACAGGGTAGATGATTGTGTCGCTTGCTGACAGGCAAGGTCAGGGAGAGAAGCAGGTTTTGAAGGAAAGATGGTGAGTTCTGTTTTGGATGTGCTGAATTTGAGGTGCCCATGAGGGATACAAGTGGAGCTCCCTGGTGGACGCTTAGTTTTGAAGCTCAGGGGAACAGACGCCACTGGCATAGAAATGAGGCCACAGAAATGGATAGGATCACAAAGTAAATCAACAGAGAATACAGGCGAACACACAGGTGCTGAGCCTTGCTTACATTAGCCCTCTCAGTTTTGCAATTTCCCGTGGTATAATTAGTTTGGGGAGAATTGTTCCTAATGTCCGAAAAGGAGTCAGAGTCATTGGGCTGTGATTGAACATTCCAGGTAGAAGAGATTCTCAAGATCATGTGGCAAATTATAGATGGCCGCAGATTCTTGGACATTCTTCCCAACTACAGGTGGGGTCTATTTCTCCCCTTCCCACCTCTTAAATCTGGTGGGCTCTGTGACTGCTGTCATCAAACCAACATGGCAGAAGCGATCCTGTTCCCGTGCAGAGATCAGCTTCCCCTTCCTGTCTGTTGGAGTATTCTCTTTTGGTGCCTGAGCTGCCATTCAGAAATCTGACTATGCTACAGGAAGTACCACCTAGAGAGGCCCCGAGATGGCCTGGAGAGAGGGATCCAGCTTTGCTGGG
>NW_007726414.1:71481-72944 GCF_000696425.1 Galeopterus variegatus | reverse complement strand
AGGAAGTACCACCTAGAGAGGCCCCGAGATGGCCTGGAGAGAGGGATCCAGCTTTGCTGGGTCTTCCAGCTGTCCCACCAAGGCACAATATGCATGAGTGAAGCCGCCTTGACCTACAAACCAGCCCCCAGCTGAATATCTCAGAGCAACCCCAGTGATCCCAGTCAACAAATACCACGTGCAGCAGCTGAACTGTTTACCTGAGCTTTGCCTGAATTCCTGTCCCACTAAATTGTGAGATACAATAAAATATTTGTTGTTTTAAGTTACTGAGTATTGGGATTGTTTACTCAGCAGTAGAGAACTGAAACAGATGTTTGAGATACTCCATCCTAATCCAATTTTATAAAATGTTATATCACCAATTGAGTCTTCTGTTAAACCAAAAGGACCTATACATTGGATTAAAATCTGTGTTTTCATCTGTAAATTGAGGATAATAATACCTGCCATCCCTTCTTTGAATTATTTTAGGGCTCAAGTGAGATAATATATGTGAATGCACTTCATAAATTATAAAGCACTCTACAAATACAGTTTAAATCGAATTTTATTCTAAAATCAAAGTTTTAAGCTAACACATTTATAAAGCTGTTATATATATATAGTGTTAATTAGTGTACTTATAATTTTAAGTTACATTAAGATTAATCAGAATTACTTTGACTCTCCATAGTTCATTTGCAGTAAATATTTAGTATTATGATTCTTCGCAAAGGAAGGGAAGTTCATTTTCACCTCTCTTTCACCTTCTGTTGGTCTAAAAGGGCCTTATTTACTTAAGGAAATTGAGCATATTCATTTTGGTTGAGTACAAGGGGTAGGATTGTGTCTAAATTGATACACAGCAGGTACAGGCTTCCTTGGATCGTTTGGTTCTAGCTACAGCTGACTAGCTTTTAAACATTTGTCATGTTACCTCCTTAGTAAATTGAATTACAAAATTAGCATCAGTTGTTCAGCAATCTGGTGATCTGGTACCAGTTTTCTTCAGGGTAATTGGATTAATTTGCGTAATTTAAATGAACACCAATCTTACAATTTTTCCATCATGATGCCTTTGAAAAAGTGGATGGATGGAGAGTTCAAATTGAATTGTGATCCTTAATAGAAACATAGGCAGAGATGCTTTCTAGAGCTTATCTCTAGTTGTTTGACACATGCCTATAATAGCCAATTCAAAGTAAGAGCAAAATAGAAGTTAGTTGTGAGGTGGGGGTTGGCTGGAGTAGTTTCCGTAGACTAGGGCTTCTCAGTTTGGGCACTATTGACCATTTGGGGCTGGATAATTTTTTGTTGTGGTGGGCTATACTGTGAATTGTAGGATATTTGTAGATTTAAGCAGCCTCTCGGACTTCTACTCAGTAGATGCCAATAACAACCCCCCCACCCCCTACCCAGTTGTGACAACCAGAAATGTCTATGGACATTGCCAGATGTCTCCTAGGGGCCAAAATTGCCCC
>NW_007726414.1:70109-71023 GCF_000696425.1 Galeopterus variegatus | reverse complement strand
CCCCTGCTGAGAACCATTGCTGTAGACAATAGAGCGTGCTTCTCATACTAAGGATCAGACAAGTTTTGCCCTAAACTCCTCCTTGCTTCCCATCCCCACCTCCCCTACCCACAGCTTCACACATTACCTAGGTTTCTGTTTAAGCAACCCATCTTGCCTGGTATTTTCCAGGGCAACGATCTCTTGTTTATCTCCTTGATGTTTGACAATGAACTGTTCTTCCCCAGCCCCACTTGGAAACTGACATCCACATTTGAAGGTGATTTTTTAAAGAAGCCATCCTTTAAAAGGTCATAAAACACTTGGCATTAGGTTCGTAGAGTCTGTGATGAATATTTTAATAGTTAAAAATGTAGCCAGGCAGCACAAAGAAATGATTTAATGTTGTAAATAAATCTCTTTGTGGGATTTAATGTGCAAAAATGGACACCAATGGCTTTAAAAAATCATTCCCCAAATGATGAGGTCTATGCAATGGCGCACTCTGCATGTTGGATCCATATCTGGAGAGAGCCTTCACTATATCTTTCTTAGATATTGGAGGAAGACACTAAGATCATTTTCTCTCTTAGGACCTCCATCTCTTTTTCTCAAAACTAGAAGCCTATAAGGTTGACTTTCTGGGAAATAGTACAGATACCAGATCCCTGGAGAGTGTAGCACTCATCACGTTCCACTAGTTAATACGAATAAATAATAACATGGAAATAGTGCTTATGATGTGCTGAGCACTGGTCTAAGAGCTTTACCTGCGTTAATCCTCAAACAACCATAAGAACTGAGTCAGGAGTTGTCAGACTTTGGCCAAGGGCCAGATGTGGCCATCGCTTGTTTTTGTACAGCCTCTGAGCTGAGGATATTGTTTACATTTCTAAGTGGTTGGAAAAAAGATCAAAAGAAAAAGACTATTTCTT
>NW_007726414.1:61631-69609 GCF_000696425.1 Galeopterus variegatus | reverse complement strand
CGGGCGGGAGCGCCGCCGCGCTTCCCAAGCAGCGCACTATCCAGTGCGCCACCGGGCCGGCCCCCCAAAAAAGACTATTTCTTGACATGTGAAAACCATATGAGATTCAAATGTCAATGTCCGTGATCAAGCTTTATTGGGGCACAGCTGGAGCGTTAGCAGCACGTCCTGTCCGTGGCCGCCTCCACACCCCGTGATGGAGTCAAGCAGCTGGGGCAGAGACCGCAGGGCCGGCAAAGCGTGAAGAATTCAGTATTTGGTCCTTTACAGAAAAAGTTCACTGACCCCTGAGCTAGGTACTGTGACGGCCCTGACTTTACAAAGGTGGAAATGGAAGCAGAGAGAACTGAGTAGTTTGTTTCAAGTCACGTATCAGATCCGTGGCAGGGTCAGGATTTGAACCCAAATAGCCTAGCTTCAGAGATCCTTAACTTCACTGTGGTATCACAACATGGTGACAATAAAACTTGATGGTACAGACCTTCTAGATTTCAAAACAAACTGGCAAAAGCAATTCCCCATAATTCAGCTCCTTCTATTATACTTTACAGTCGGGTCATCCTTTATTTTTGTAGGTAGAGTCCCTGAGCAGCGATTACCAAATAAAGTGAAACACATTTTTACACTCCTTAGGCAGATATACTCATATTTTCTTCAAAATTTCTAAGGATGAGTGTTTATAATTCTCCTATTATCCAGGGGATTCCTGCCATACCAGGATGCACCCTGAGCTGTAGTGAAGGATGGGCTGGGGACTGTAGGTGGATAGCTGGCTTCCTGTCACGAAGGAACTAGTGAGGAAGGAGGAAATGTCAAGGACAGAAGGACACTTTCTAGGTCTGCTGTAATTGACGTTTTAATGTCTACATAGAACAGATAGGAACTTAAAAAAAAAAAAAAATCCCATGCAACAGCCTGGCCCAGAATTGGCCTTGCTTCATTCAATTTATCCATTTCAGAAGATGAAAGGCTGCGTCCTCTGCTAGGATTTAGCGTCCAGTCCTGGGGAATCATTGTGTTTCTAATTTGATGTTTGGGCCATGACGCCATCCCCTCTGCCTGCCGGTCAGGATCAGTTCCTCTTTTCGTTATGTGGTTAAAAGGCCTTGGACATGGACTGGTTTCAAACAGCATTTGGCTCCATAGGGGATCAACTCACAGACCTTTGGTTTTATTTCATTCTTTTTGGAATTTAGAGGGGAGTTTGTTCCTGGTAGCCGAGGGCTGTCATAATTCTCATTTTCGAAAACAGCCAAAAAGAAAAAAAAATTAAGAGTATGGCATGTTTTAGATCTTGATTGGGTTGGTGGTTCCATAGGTGTATACATCTGTCAAAGCTCATTCAACTGTATACTTAAGATATGAGCATTTCACCCCAATTAAAAGAGCATTAGTTGGGGGTAGGGGTACTATGGAAACCAGATCCAAAAAAAAAAGAAAGAAAAAAGAGTGAGAATAGTTAATTATAGCACCTGTCTGAGGCTGGGTAAACCAGAATTACTCTCTAGTAATCACTTCTAATTCTTTAGATCTCTTGAATCCCAGATCAAGGTATCCCCTTGTGGGAGGCTTAAATTCATTCCCCCTAATTTGTGTTCTGCATTCCAGTGAAAACAGTCATTCTAAGGCCACATAAGGATAACTGTTATTTATCCCTAAAAATAGTCAGTGTAAGAAAGGTAATCTTTCTCTGCAAATCTCTTTATTATGCCACACTGGATTTATAATTAAATAGGAAATCTACTTGAGGTGGGGGGGCAGTGAATGTACTTAGCACTTATTTCCTCAAACTTATGAGGAAAGTGAAGTGTAAAGATAAGAAACATGACTTTAAAATAAAAAGTCTTCGGTTGCAATCGCTCATCATGCCTCTGATACAGATTTCTAGTCTTAGATATAAATATTTCAGGATCAGGACGCTTTCATCTTTCTCTGTCTTGCAAGAAGAGAAGATTGGAAACAATCTTCCTTAAAGTAAGCAGCTTTAATCATTGTTTCTAAATCAACTGAACTGTGTGGAAAAAAAGAGAAGATGTAAGAATCCTATAATCCCTGGTTTAGTTGTAATGAAATTGTCCAGGCTGAGAAGGGAACAGATGGATTTTGATTAATTTCTACTAAGACCAGCAAGCATCAACCTTAATATTCTTTATAAACTTGTCAGGGTAAATGTTATATAGTCATAAGAGGATGAAGGAGAAAAGATATAAAATAAACATGAATTTATAACTGGGTTATGAATAGTTAAGGGGTATATACTTAACAATACGATGCTTTGCAACATGTCAGAAATGCAGATTCATTGCATCAGCGCAGTTTTTTCAGAGACCCTTTCAGATTTATTCCTTCAAAAATAAGTTGTCGGGGATTTTTTTTTTTTTTTTTTTTTGTTTTTTTTAAGGAGAGGACTTCAACCTGTTGTCCTAGGTATCCAGTAAAGAGAGCCATAAGATATATACCTACTGCATGGGCTTAGCAGTAAGAAGATTGCAAACAAGATTCAGAGAGATGAGAAGCTGTACCTCAGATTCGACATTTATGATTCCAGGATGATAATCGAAAACAAAGATGAACTTTACCAAGACATAATTTGGAATGAACTTAGACAATTCAGTTGCCACAGTTCATTAGTTTTATGGCTGATATTTAGGGTGCTGGGGGGCAAATTCTTAGCGTCCCCTGTCCTTTGCGGAACCTCCTCATTCCTCCAGTCTGTCAGAGAACCAACTAACAAGGAGTGCAGAAACGTCCATAAGCTTAGAGATTTAAATTTGGCATTAACTTGCAATTAGAGTTGAAGATTTAAAAAAGGCAAAGAAGGAATCTGAAGTGGCATTGGTCCCACATTTGCATGGGACATGAGATGTTTACCTTCAAAGGAAAACAGTAACTGCTTGTTTTACATTTAAAAATACTTCTGCTGTCTAGCTTTGTCTTTTTCTCAGCATAATTTCATGGTTTTTTTTCTGCCTGGTCTATGAGATGGCCACAGACTGAGAGTTGCATGAACAAATAGAATCCTAATGATAAACTTCAATATCATCAATACTTAACAAATGGCCAATTAAAGGCAGTATTCATCATCAAAAACATTCTCAGTTCTTATTTAAAAGCAAAACAAAACAAATTTTAACTTTGCTTTTCAGTAGTGGGAGCAAAAGTGTGATCTTTCTGAAAAGAGAACATATAGAGAATGTTCTTTCCCAGCTACAGAATGATATATTTACATAGAGAAATGGAGAATCATTGATGAGCTGTGTGATTGCTCTACCTTTAGTCACTGGAATGTGGTGAGACATAAATGAATTAGGCATTAATCCAACAGTAGATACACCATTTTTTTTTTCTGTTACTATCTTGTCATCATAGATGAGACTTGGAAATAGGATCTGCTTAAGGACAAGGACACTGGGCTCACTGTAATGCAAACAGGCTGTTTGGGGAATTTGATCCAGAGATCATGATTTTAACTTGATAGTAGCCCTCCTTCCTGGAGCATCTGTCCATTTTCTGTCTGTTAGGTGTGTTGGTAGAAGAGACTGCATGTGTCAGAGGGTTGGCAGAAAGCAACTGGTGCCAACTACTTCCTTAGGTACAGTGGGCACAGTGCCTAGGGCCCAAGATACTTTTAGGAGCCCATGAAAATGTTTTCATTTCTCTTAAAATCAGAAGTAAAAATATATAATCCACCCTTGATTGTTTTTGTCTTTATGTCAACACTGTCATGAAATACAATTTTTAATATATTTTTTTTAATGGAGGAAGGAGCTCACGGAGGTAGAAGTGTCGAGGGCCCACAAAAGCCATAATGTAGACCTGGGAACTGATGGCAAAGTCAAAGATTGTAACTAAAGAGAGTAAAGAGAAGAGGCTCTTTGCAAAGGTGGGTTTGGGTGAAGAAAACCAGAAGGGCTGGTGAAGTGTCTAGGGGCTTGCAACCTTGAGAAGTCATCACCACCTTTGGGACTGAATCCACAAAGAAAAGCACCCCATTGACCAACCCAACCAGAAGCCAGTGAAAAAGGGAACCCATAGGTTTGGTTCATATAGGTCAGCCTCACAGGGCATAGAGTAGGGCAGACAAGAGCAGAAAATAGACTGGGGCTAGCAGATGGGTTGTCAACAAAGAATAACTGGTATAAGGACTTGTACTCCAATTACTCCCTCTCTCTAGAATTTTTAAGTGGCTGTCACTCCTGCCTTGCATAGGATTAATAGAATCCATGCAAGAAGTATAGAAGGAGGAAATTATTTTCTGCACCAAGGAAAAAAAAGAAAACAGATTTGAGAGGATGGTACCCCATCGGGTGGCAAGTGACTCAACCTTTCTTGCTTATTTACTTTATTTTGAAAGCATATGTCCTTTAGGTTTACATTTTCTATCCCTTCACAATCAGAGCTCAACTCTCCTTACTTGCCCAATGAGGGAACAGTTTGGAGACATGGTCAAGAAGGGACTTTTGAATCAGACTCCCTGGTCCAGCTCTGTTATTGAACAGTGATATGATCTCCCTGTGCCTTAGATTCTTTATCTGTAAAAATATGATAGTAATAGTACATGCTTCATTGGGTGGCAGGGAGAATTAAATGAATTAATAGCAGCAAATATGTATATAGCACTTATTATGCACTAAGCATGTAGTGCTTTACATGCTAACTCATTCAACCACACGGAGAAAAGCAAAGATTAAAACATGAAGAGAGACAAATTTGTGATGGTATTACTCAGGTATCAGGATATAGCTGTGCTTGAAACTAAAGTGCCACTGGATTTTTCATATATATGAATCAATAAATGTCCCTCCAATTTTTGGAGAGGTTCTAAGCCAGTCAAATTAAATTCTGTCATTTGCAACCAAGATAGTTCCAATAAAGTAGATGATATACAGATATGTATATACCTACATATCTATGTATATTGTATTTATTTATACATACATAAATATATATTCATTGGATAAATAAACCAAGGAAGAAAAATGATAGAATTCAAAGGTATTGTCTTTGAAAACTTTGAGGAGTGCTGCTGTAGAATCTCTCATTAAATAAGAAGTAATAAAAATGACCTCAATTTTGTTCAATATCTATGGTACCAGGAGATCGTGTGTACTTTATTTTAGTCATCACAAACTACCCATGAGGGAAGTATTAATACAATTTCCACTTTATAGAGAAGGATAGGAGGCACTGGAGAGTTGGAATAACTGTCCCAAAGCCAATTAGCTTATGGGCTAGTTGAGCCAAGATTCAAACCCAGGTGTCTGACCCCAGGAGCCCATGCTCTTTTATCATAGTAGGCTTCCTCCCCACATCATCTCAGAGTGCAGGGACAGATGGGCCGTGGGTTTGAGCCAGTGTGGTTTTTGCCATCTTCTTTCATTCCATCAGAGAAGACTGAGATAACTGCAGTGATGGGATCAGAAACGTGGTGATGACACAGCTCACAGTAATAAATGGACCCTATGCATCGGCTTTGCAAAGGTAACCATCTCTCCTGCAGAATATCTGAACTAATGGAAGCTTTTGCCTACCTGTAGCCACATGCTGTGTGGGCATTAATAGTAAAGCTCTCTGCATTTACTTCCGCAGCCATACAGCAATTGTCTCACCAGAGTATGCGCTTTGGCAACAGGAAAAGTCTGCAGTGCTACCCACTGGCCCAAATCCAGAAGCTAATTTCTTCCTAAAGACTCCTATTTGTGAACAGTCTTCCTGCCCTTACAGAAGCAACAGGCAGGCCCTAATGATGG
Organism: Galeopterus variegatus; assembly: GCF_000696425.1. Lineage (NCBI taxonomy): Eukaryota > Metazoa > Chordata > Mammalia > Dermoptera > Cynocephalidae > Galeopterus > Galeopterus variegatus. Next base: position 63,859 of record NW_007726414.1, on the reverse strand, counting down.
GAGGAGGCTACAGAGAAGGGAAGTGGGCAAACGGCGTTGCCCTGGATCTGAGCAGACAGCCTCTCAGTTCTCCCAGGGGGGCTGGGGTCAGGACACCGAAACATCCTCAGACCCTTCCAAGGTTGCTATTTTTATCTCATGGGGCTAATACAGAATGATTACCTGTCAAACATCTCTGTTTTTCCTTCCCCAGGACCAACTCCTTTTTGTTTCCTGTGCGCTCCCACAGCTCTAGGGGAGCACATCTAATATTTTACCCTCATACATTTTTCTATTTAAAAAAATTATTTCCCCCTCTTTATAATATAAAAAGTTATTATATTCTAGACTACTGGAAAAAAGGAAATATTTATAATTCCATGACTCGAAAAGACTCATTCTTAATGTGTGCACTCCCTTTTATTGACAACTTTTATTTATTTATTTAATTTATTTATTGAAACATAATTAATTGTACATATCTGTGGGGTACAGCAGTGAATATCAATACCTGTGTGCAATATGTGATGCTCAAGTCAGGATAATTCCTATATTTATCATTACACAATGTATTCATTTTTTGTGACCCTTCACCAATTTCGCACTAAACCCCCTCCCTCCTTCCTTCCTCTGGTGGCCTCAGTACTTTTCTCTCCTTTTGAAGGTTCAAGGAATTACTGTGATTGTTGTATCTTTCTTTCTTTCTTTCTTTTTTTGTTATTTATTTGTTTATTTATTTGGCTCCAACTTATGAGCGAAGACATGAGGTATTCCTCTTTCTGTGCCTGGCTTATTTCACATAGCATACTTTTCTCTAAGTTCATGCATGTTGCCACAAATGGCAGAATTTCATTCTTTTTTATGGCAGAGCAGTATTCCATTTTGTAAATATACCACATTTTCCTTGTCCAGTCATCCATTGATGGACATTTACATTGGTTCCACCTCTTAGCTATTGTAAACAGAGCTGTGATAAACATGGGAGTGCAGGTATCCCTTTGATATGATGATTTCCATTCCTTTGGGTATACAACCAGCAGTGGGATTGCTGGATTGCATGGCAGTTCTATCTATAATTGTTTGAGGAATCTGCATACCATTTTGCATAATGGCTGCACCAACTTGCAGTCCCACCAACAGCGTAGGAGGGTTTTCCTTTCTCTGTATCCTCACCAGCATTTATTATTCTCTGTCTTTTTGATAATGGCCAGTCTAACTTTTAAAAAATATTTTATTTTCTAGTTAATAGCTTGTGGCTCCGAAATGGCCGTAATGTCTTTATATTTTAGATGGCTAGTGCATAGCAGGTGCTCAGCTGACTCTAGCTGAGTACAGGGCCAATGCTGATTTTACCTAGCTTTTTAAAACATTTCCAAGTAGTCACCAAAGTTGCTTGGAAACCTCATTAGCTAATTTAGACCAGTGAGGAAAAAGCTTCTCTTTGTGACCTCTTGGGCTTCGTTATTTTCTTCTGACTCTTTTTTTCTGTCTCTGCCTGTTTTTTTTTTTTTTAAAACAGCTTTAGTGAGATATAATTCACATACCATAAAATTCTCCCCTTTAAAGTGTATAGTGAAAAGCTTCTCTTTGTGACCTCTTGGGCTTCGTTATTTTCTTCTGACTCTTTTTTTCTGTCTCTGCCTGTTTTTTTTTTTTTTAAAAACAGCTTTAGTGAGATATAATTCACATACCATAAAATTCTCCCCTTTAAAGTGTATAGTTCAGTGGTTTTAATATATTGACAGAGTTGTGCAGACATCATCACTGCTTAATTTTAGAACATTTTCTTCACCCCAAAAAGAAACCCCTTACCCATTAAGCAGTCACCCTCCATTTATCCTTCCTGGCTGCTAGTCTTCTTTCTTTCTCTATAGATTGGCCTATTCTGAAAGTTTCTTATAAATAGAATCATACCGTATGTAGCATTTTGGGATTGTCTTATTTCATTTGCAAAATGTTTTCAAGGTTCATCCATGCTGTATCAGTTCTTTATTCCTTTTTATTTTTGCTCTGCTTGTTTTTTCCTGTCTATTTGTCCTTCACATTCTTTGAGAGCTTCCTATCAGTATATGTGTTCAGATGGCCCCTGTTATCTGATATTTGCCTTCTCTGCCCAAGCAGTGTCACATCTAGTGTATCTCATTGCTGCGAACTTCAAGGATCAAGTAACAACCATCTTAGAATTTGCCACTCTAAGAAACTGTTTATTTCAGCTTTATGCAATGTATGCTTACATAATTGGATCTCTA
>NW_007726414.1:57579-61075 GCF_000696425.1 Galeopterus variegatus | reverse complement strand
AGACAAGTTATACAATATTTTTAATTGTGCTCATTTTCTAGGCATTAATAGAAGGGAGAGAAATTGGTTCGAGGTTTATCTGGAGCTTTGAAGTTTAACCCTCAAATCAGTGCATGTCAATTACCTCACCATATGCTGCCAAGAAGATCACTTATTATTAATGGGTAAGGAAATGGATCACTGGGATGTTAAAATAATTCTTCATCATGAATTCTGTCTCTAAGTACAATTGAGTTGTTTTTCTAACTATATTTCAGAAGTCTAGGATATTTCTGTATCTAATCAGCTCATNGGTAGAAGGAATATTTCTACAAACCACTTAAAACATTATTAAACTGTACTCTTCCTCCTCCCCCCAGAATTTATTTAATCTCATTAAACCTAAAACATGTCTAAGCAGCGGGTAGCATTTTCGTTTTTTGTGAAACAAAACATAAGAAAGAATGCAAGCACTAAGAGGTAATGAACATTGGATGCACTCTCTATTCCAACTGTTCAGTCTTGAAACAATATAAAATACTTAGATGTCATTATCTAAAATACTTATGATGGAGTTGTTTTTCCTTGATAAGAAATTAATTGGTAATAAATCTGTGTTAGAGTGTAACTGGAAGTAAAAACAGACTGTACCAACTTAATTTGGCTTCAGGGATAAGAAAGACGCAGATGTTGGCATTAGCATCTTTAAATATTAACCCTCCAAGTCAGCATTTGGAGACAAGATTGGTTGTGGAATTTTGTATGGGAAGCAGTAGATTCACCCATCCAAGATCCATAGCTTTGATTATGTTTTGGTACCTCTGGAGTTCATACAAAATTGTATTTAGAGATAGAACTGAGAACTAAGAATTATCCTGTGCTCACAAATTTGCATGTTATTTGTGAGCAGGGGACATACTAATCTTCTCTGGATTATTTCAATTTTGGCACTATACTTGTACATGCTGCCAAAGGGAGCACAAGCCGCAAAAAGCCCAGGATTCAGGTGAGGTAGGTTTTAGTCCTCTTGCTAAATAATTTTGTTGCCACAGGCAAGTCATCTAACTTCTAGAAATAGTTTTCTCGTCAGTAAAATGGGGCAATTTGTAGCTGCCCTACATGCTTGGCAAAATGAAAAGTACTATGGAAAGTTAAAAGCATTTAGAGAAATAGAAGGTATATGTTAAGTCAGCAAACTATAACTTAGATCTCTGTGATAGTACACATTATGGATCCAAACTCCCCAAATTGGCCAGTTTTTCTTTGTTAAAAACATTCCTTAGAAATGTATCCTAAGAAAACAATAAAAGGAATAAATGAAGATGTTCATCAAAGCATTACCAATGATGGTGATATATTGGAAGTAACCTAAATGCTCAATAATAGGGGATTGGTTAATTAGATTATGTTATGGTTCTATTAAGAAATACTATACTTCTATGAAAATTCATAACATGTTGCTGAGCAAAAACAATTGCAGATTACACACCAGCATTTAACCATATGGCCTCAATTTTTGGTTTTGTGAAAATAAAATACATGGAAGGGGTTTTCAAAAAGTTCATAGAAAGATTCATATTACCTTCTAATTTTGTTTTTCCACGAACTTTTTGAAGTATCCTTGTATACAGACATAATTAGAAGTAGATAACACATTAATGATTATTTCTGATTGGGTGGAGTATAGATGATTTTTTATTTTGAGGGTGATTTTCTGTATTTTTCAAGTTTTCTATATAAAACATATAACTTTTTATTAGAGAGAGAGGGATGTATGTGTAATATCTATATCTATCTATCTGTAACTCATTGGTTCTCACCTGGGGTGATTTTGTGCTTCTACCTCCACCCCTAGTGGATGTTCTGCAATGTCTGGAGTTATTTTTGGTTGTCACAGTTGGGAGGTGCTACTAGCATCTAGTGGGTAGAGGCAGGGATGCTACTAAATACCCTACAATGCACAGGACGGCCTCCCACAATAGAGAAATATCCAGCCAAAATGTCAATGTTAACACCAAGGTTGAGAAACCCTGAGCATTTCCTCCTAGGTCAGACCTCTGTTGTTAGTCTCACAACCAGGGCTGAGGGGCCAAAGGACAGCTGTTGACAGTGGTCTCTCTAGGTAACAAACCTGTAAGAAAATAATCTAAGGGATTTATTTTCAGAAATAATTCAGGCCCAGCCCAAAAGTTGTCTGACTGCTCCAGTCCATTCCTGGGGTGGGGGTCGCTGAATAGATAAAGTTCTCCTTCAGATGGTAATGAGTTACCAGCCCTTTATTGCCCTCTTCATGCCCTAATGTTTCACCTTTCAAAGGGTTTCAGTGGACCTTTTTTGCTGGCTTGTCCTGAGCCCTCAGACAAAGAAATTTCCTACAAGGGGGTAGTAAATTGGGGTACTTTTAGACGTCATCCAAGAAGATTGTGAACCCTGTAGAACTCTCAGCCAATGAGGTGGCGGGGGCAGGGACTTGCGAACTAGGAAATATATTGCTTATTACAGCCCTTTTCCGTGTGCCTGCCCTGCAGACACCTGAACCTTGCAAGGCAGTAATTAAAGTCTCGCTTCACTGTACCTCGTGTCTCCATGTCCATCCTTTGGCCTTGGACGGTGAGGGCGTTTTTCACAACACCTGTCTCACTTTCTTTTCTTCAAACTGTCTCCTCTTTCACCCAGATCATGGAATCTATACCTCCTCTGAAAGCTAGAGGGGAGACTATTTTTCCCAATCTGTTGTTTAGGGTATGCTGTGGCTTTTTGATATTCAAAAGCCTGGCTTCTGGGGCTCAGAAACCCTTTCAAAACAATTATCTCTGGCATGAGTTTCAGCAGCCTATTTGCAAACTCATAAGCCATGGCTTTGTCTCTTTGTTCTCCAGATTTTGCTTTGGTGTATTTTCCCCTAGGGCTATAAGCCTACTGTCTAGCTGCACGAATTTGTTGAGAGAGGGGAAGGAAAGAAGGGTCATGGAGTAAAAGGAAGTACAAGGGAATATTTAAATATCATCTCAGCACATTTACTTATTATTTAAAATTTATGTCAGTGTGTGCTAATAACCTTACACAATAAAGTGCTGACATGATGAATCACACTTTACTTTTCTGTTGTTGTTGTTAAAAATCTTCTAAAAATGTTAGGATGTTCTGAATTCAGCAGAGGCAAAATCAACTCAGTTTGGAACCTTGTTTGTAAAGACTGGGTGGAAATGTTACCTTGGGGGTTGCCATATTCAACCTGCTACCCACTCCTGATATTCTCCAGGTCCCCCTCATTCTCTTTAGCCTGGCCCTCTAGGCCTGCAACGTTTGTTTAGAGATTCAAATGTGAAGGGAGATTCTCTTGAACTTTTCAGACTGGGCACACTGTGAGGGTGAGCCAATGTGAGCATGGCAGGAAAATGACCAAATTCTAGAAAATAAACTACTTGGAGTCCCTTCTATCTCATGTCACCTGGAAGCGTGGTCACAGTTATCTCTACAAATTCTACCTCAATCTCTCTTTTGCTGATAAAGTACC
>NW_007726414.1:49549-56931 GCF_000696425.1 Galeopterus variegatus | reverse complement strand
AGCGTGGTCACAGTTATCTCTACAAATTCTACCTCAATCTCTCTTTTGCTGATAAAGTACCGTATTAGTCAGGGTTCTCCAGAGAAACAGAACCAACAGAAGGTGTGTATATATGTGTGTGTGTGTGCATGTGCGTGTGTGTGTGCATAATTATAAAATAAAACGAGACTTTTTTTTTTTGATCAGTAAGGGGATTGCAACCCTCAGCACGGTGTGGTCCACACCACGCTCAGCCAGTGAGCACACCGGCCATCCCTATATAGGATCTGAACCTGCGGCCTCGGTGCTACCAGCACCACCTTCTCCTGAGTGAGCCATGGGGCCGGCCCTAAAATGAGATTTTTTATAAGAATTGGCTCACGTGTTAATGGAGGTTGAAAAGTCCCACAATCTGCCTCTGCAAGCTGGAGACTCAGGAAAGACTGTGGTGTAGTTCAAAGGCCTGAGAGTCTGAGAGTTGACAGTGATTCCAGTCTGAATCTGAAGGCCTCAGAACCAGGAGTGCTGAGGGCAGGAGAAGATTGATGTCCCAGTTCAAACAGTCAGGCAGAGAGGGAATTCCACCTTCCTCTGCCTTTTTTTTCCTATTCAAGGCCTCAGAGGTTTGGGTGATGCCCACTCACATTGGGGAGGGCCATCTGAATTACTCAGCTCACCAATTCAAATGCTAATCTCTTTTAGAAATACTCTCACAGACAAAACCCCAAATTATGTTTAATCAGATATCTGGACATCCTGTGGCCCAGTTAAACTGACACATAAAATTAACTATTACGAGTACATAATGTGCAGAACCTTGCAGAGTGAGTGGCCAATAAATGAGGGCTATCCCAGTCTTCTTGCTAAACCATCTGACTGGTTCTCCTTCTCTTGATGGCCTCATTCCCTTCCATGGCTTCAGTGAGTACCTCTAAGAGTCTAAGCAGATGATTTCCAAATCCATGTCTCCAGTCCAGATCTTCTCTGCTACTCAAGGTTCTGAGGCAACTTGGAGTAGGGGAAGAGCATTCTTGACTTAGAAACTTTCTAGCTTGAAAAAAAAATCACGTTAAGAAACATCACACAGGTTCTCTAAGCTTCAGTTTATTCATCTGTAAAATGGAGAAAATAAATACCTTCTAACAGAGTCACTATGAAGAGGAAACGAGACAACATGGGTAAAAGCACTAGACATGCGAATCATTTCCTACCTGGGTAGTCTACTCACAGCAGAAAATTTTCAGATACTGGAACTTCCAGTAAACTGAGTCAGCTCTTCCCTGAATTTCTCTTTCAAAGGTGATGTTGTCTCAGAATCAATGTTTCTCTCTGCTCCACTTTCGGACGTCTGTAAACTGGCTTTTTCATATCTGCACAATTGCACATTGCCCATAATTGTCATGTCTTCTATTTTGCAGCATGTAGTTCAACTGCCCCAACTAAATGGCTCAGTCTCTTGGGCTCCTATTTCGAATAGGAGGAAAAGTCTGATTGGTCCATGACACTTTTCCAGCCACACCACATAAGTCAGAGGTATTAAATGGATGACAGTACTTGGCATAGGAGTCCAAACCTAGTCTAATTAGCTGTTGTCACGTGGGTTAGGTAATGTAGAACGTGGCTAGTTGGTCAATCAGGGCAGGGGGGCAGACTCCTGCAGTGGACATCAGTTATCATTGTGTGACACTTCCTCTTTTGCAGAAATGTATAACTGTCACTGTGGCAGGGCTGCCATTAACCCCTTCTGCCTGACTTGGGCATGGTGATGAGCTTGGGAAACAAGCTGGGCCAGATTTCTTAAATTTGAAGCCAGGGTCACAGGGCTAGAAGGATGGCTTGGGATTATTGAAGGACATCTTCCTTGCCTTTTGGAAGAAGCCTCTTCTTGATAAGAGAGAATGAGGCCAATCCATACAAAAACACAAAGCCAAGAGATAGGGAAGACGTACGTACACATACATGCCCTCCCTTGAGTACTAGAATCCAATTATACTTCTGGAACATCTCAGTCATGTGGACAGAGAGCTGTTCCTTTTTGTCTATGCCAGTTTGTGTTGAGTGGCTGTCACTTGCAACCAAGGATTTTGGCTAGTATGCTTTCTCAGAAGGGGATGTTTTGCAGGCAGGCAAATGTCTAGTACTGCATCTAGCTGGAAATCCATGGGATTTGAAGTCTCCTGATAGATTTAGCTTCCCTGGTGGGTAAGTCCCTGATCAAGAGTATTCCAAATGTCAGATGTCCAAGTGAAGCCTCTTAAATCCTACTTTAACATTCATGACCTTTTACTAAATAATGTTGTTCCAAGGTGGAGGCAGAAAACTCAAGTCCAAAAATAAAAGTCAAATGGCATGTGTTTTTTGTTGCATGTATTAAAATAGGGTAGATGGGAAAATTGGTATAAAACCCAACACTTATTTTTCTGCTTTCTCCAAAAAGTTGCACTAGAAGTCTAAGAGAGTAAATAGGACCGGAAAGGACTGAAGCATGATTTCTCTTTTCACCTTTACTTTTCCATAGTATCAGCTTGCAGGATACAAACTCAGCATGCTCAGAACCCAGGTTCTAATGATATTCAAATATCAGTCCTTCTTTGCCACCATCCTCATCTAGACTGAGTGGTTTCAAGGGAAGCTGAGCTGGTGAGTGATGAAGGAAGAGATGCTCAGTTCACATCATCAGTCAGTGTGGTACACAGTGGCTGTCCCCTAGAGCTGCCCAACTAGGAAGAGAGCACAAAGGATGGAGCCCATGAGGGGATACGAAGGCACTACAAACCCTGTTTCCCTGGAATTTCATTCTCATCAGTCAGCTCTGCCAATAGTTACTTGTATTTTCACAAATGTCAGCCCACTTCCCAATTTTGTTGTGTCCCACTTTCCCAACTTTGCCGTAAACTTACATTATTATTATCCTAATTTTAAAAAATTGGAATGACCTTTTTATTTAACCTCACTGTAAATAACAAGATTTATGAAATCATGGGTTTGATGGTCTCTAACTTTTTTCCTAATGCACATTAAAATGAATTACAACTATTAAAAAAATTCTTCTGGGTTTCAGGCAAAATCATTTTGCAACCCATCTGTGGGATAAAAACCACCCTTTGGAAAATACTAAGTTAATACATTGTTTCCTGTGTTACCACACAGATACGTTACAAATGTGGAAGTGATCACAGTTGGAAGATTTGTGTCTGGGTATCATCAGTAGACTTGATAAGGTTGCCTGCTGAAATCTAGAAAGTGAAGGTACAGAGAACCAGTAAATTGTGATGGAGCAGAGGGGTTAGAAAAACAATAATTTCTTGCTTACTATCTTTTCCCTGTGCTAGATTGGCAGCCCTGAGTGGTTGGATCTGCATCTACCTTGTTCGCCAATGTATCCTGGTAGGTAGCAAAGAGCCTGGCACATGGTAGGCACTCTTTAAATATTTGTTGGAGGAAGAAAGCATGAACTGAATAAAGGATTTCATCTGGGTGATCATGGTATATTTTTGCAAGTTCTTTGAGGTCAGGGATCATGAATGTCTTTCACAACTACATCTCAAGTGCCTTGTACAATGTCTAGCACACACAAACAAAATTTAAAAAAAAATTCACCAAAATATGTTTAGTCTAAGTCTGGTAATTTGTGCTATAAATTGAATTACATTTTAAGCTTTATAAATTTACCATATTAAATTGATTTAGAAGAACTTCCATTAGTTTTTTTTTAAAGCTATTTTTAATTGTGGTAAAATAAACGTAACACAAAACTTACTATGTTAACCAGTTTTAAGCATATGGTTCAGCAATATTAAGTACATTCACACTGTTGTACAACCAACACCACCATCCATCTCCTGAAATCTTCATAGTCACCCCCGCACCGGACCAGGGACCGGCAACGGGATTGCAACCCTTGGTGCTGCTCCCGCGCCTCGCTCAGCCAGTGAGCGCGAACCGGTCTGTTTGTGGGATCCGAACCCTCGGGTGAGAGCGCCGCCGCGCTTCCCAAGCGGCGCACCATCCAGTGCGCCACCGGGCCAGCCCCCATTAGTTTTTTTTTAAAGCTATTTTTAATTGTGGTAAAATAAATGTAACACAAAACTTACTATGTTAACCAGTTTTAAGCATATGGTTCAGCGATATTAAGTACATTCACACTGTTGTACAACCAACACCACCATCCATCTCCTGAAATCTTCATCTTGTAAAACAGAAACTCTATATCTTTTAAACACTGACTTTCCATTCTCCCCTTCCACCAGCCCCTAGCAATCACCGTTCTACTTTCTGTCTCTATGAATTGATTGCTCTAAGTAATTCACATAAGTGGAATCATACAGAACTTGTCTTTTGGGGACTGGCTTACTTCACTTAGTATAAAGTCTTCAAGTTTCATCCATGTTGTAGCATGTGTCAGTATAACCCTCCTTTTAAATGCTGAATAATATTCCATTGTAGGTATATACCACATTTTGTTTATACATCCATCCATTGATGGACACTTGGGCTGCTTCTGTCTAAGTGAGTAGTAATACTCTGAACATAGGTGTACAAATATCTTTTTGACAAACAAAATTTTTAAATGAATTTAATAAAAGAATCAATGCAAGAATGAGTTAATGATTGATACCAACAGTCTTCCATGTAGTTGAGGGCTACATGACCACATTGTTGGAGTGGAAGGGATGGGAAGAAGAGAGGGTACCCAAAAGAACACTATTTCTTTGGTGATTCTACCTGAGGCTGGTGCTGCTTGGAGCCTAACTCATATCGTGCCAGGCAACAGCTCTAAAAATGCCCTCCCCCTGTGGTTTCATAAATCCTTCTTATGCTAATTTGCTGTGAAGTGCTGTTCTTTTCCAGAGCATAAATTTTTGAAGCAGTTGTGGTCAGCAAAGGGAAGGATAGTAAAACCCACCTGAGCCCTCCAAAGCAAATGGCCAGACACTTTGTCTGATTTCCAGAAGTCTAAAACACCTGACCAAGCCATCCAAGGCAAGAAGTCATTTAACAGCTAAAACAGCTGCCCGCTTCCTGAGCAAGGCGGGGAAATCCACAATCCAATGAGAGAAGCCTCACATCTTTCGCCGTTGCAAGTTCCTTGGGTTTTCTCCCTGACCAGGATGGTGGGGAACCCACAAGAATAGAAAGTGATTCACAAAGACCAGCTGAAGCCATTTTTAGATGTTCACTCTCAGGCAGGAGGATCTATTAGTATCTGTGTAAAGAGGGCCAGAGCTGGCATTGTGCATTGCGTATAACGTTGGGCTGGTGGCAAGGGACGTGATGTTCCCAACTCTTTGATTGAGGGGAGGGATCCCTTTGTGTTGGGAAGCTGTCGATCTATGAGGTACGAATGTATGTCAAAGTAGGTTGAATTCTAAGAAGCTCAACTCACATTTCCTTAGAGAATGCTGAAGAATAGACAGGTTGAAAACAAAAAATATATCACTGTTTCATTTATCAAAGTCCTCAAAGTCCCCAGTTTGAAGCAAGTAAAAGCAAGGCAAATATCCAGCTAGAAAAATGAACTTGAAAGCTAGAGGGCTGGGGTAAAGACAAGTAGTTAGAAAACAGTGCTTGGAAAATTTCAAAGACAAATGCANGGGCTGGGGTAAAGACAAGTAGTTAGAAAACAGTGCTTGGAAAATTTCAAAGACAAATGCAAAGGAATAGACAAATGCTTTTTGCTTTCTTTCTGTTCTTTCTTCTTCTGTTTCTGCTCACCCACCCCAGAGCACAGCCTTCAAAGTAAAAGAGGCTGGCTCAAGGCATAAGTCGGCCATTCAATAGTGGTTTCAATCATGGGCATGTTACTTAACATCTTTTGAGCCACAGTTTTCTCATCTGTAAAATGGAGGCTGAGAGAATTTACCTTGCAAGGTTATGAGGACGATAATTCACTTAGCATAGCAAACTACACACAAGCCTCCAATTAATGTTAGCTATTATTCTTATTAGTTTCCCATGGAAAAATTACACTTGCAGAATATGAGCATTGCAACATTTTAAAACTGAAGCTTTGCTTGATAATAAGGGGATTTTATAAATAGGCCTAAGAGAGTCAGAATGTTCCTTTGCAGGCATAGTCAGTCATCAGTGTATTGATTAAACACCAGGACATGCCCAGTAGTGTTCTGGATGTTATACAAATGGGAAAAATAAATACAATGTCCAAGTCACGTGGTGTCACTACCTTCAAATACAGAGACACTTCAAGGGGTGAATGTGTGTGTGCATGCAAAATCTTGTTGGCGTGACCTTCACAGGTTCTTACATAAGAAAATAAATAATTTGACCCCATTTTTATAAAACAGACATTGATTTTACACAACCTCAAAGAATGCAAAATGGGTGGCAAAGAGAGAAAGGAAGGATGTCAGGGAATGAATGGCAGGATTTTTTCTTATTAGAGGAATCGTTATGTCTGCCAGGAACAATTTTTACTCAGATATTTGCTTGGATGGCCTTTCGTCATTTAGGTCTTGGCTCAAATGTCACTACCTCATAGGACCCTTCCCCGGGGAGCCAATCTAAATTAAACCCATCTCCCACTCTTTTAATGCTCTAGCCTTCTTTTCTTTTCTTTTAAGCACTTATTCTGCTCTGAAATTACCTTGTTCATATATTTGTTGAATTGTTCTTACACACACACACACACACACACACACCGCGTGGCTGGCCAGTATGCGGATTTGACACCCCTGACCTTGGTTCTATAACACCATGCTCTAACCAACTGACTTGACTGGCCAGACCTATTCGTTGAATTGTTTAACGTCCAACTTTGTCCATAACAATACACACAAGTCACATCTGCCTTGTTTGTCACCACATTTGATAAATAGTTGAAGAAATAATTGAATAATTGGAGCTCATTTTTTTTTCTTTCTTTATGTAACTTGCCTTTTTTGCAGTGATTTCGTTAGTAAATCTCAATTCATCAGATCATTCTGGCTTCCTGCTACTGCATGCAAGACATTGGCCATTGGGCATTTATAGATGAGTCCCATAACTGTACATCTTACTTTAGAAACAAACATACTTGTATGAGTTTGCTAGGGCTGCTATTACAAAGTACCACAAACTGGATAGCTTAAGCAACAGAAATTTCTTTTCTCACAGTTGTGGAGGTTAGAAGTCTAAGATCAAGGTTTTGGTAGGTTTGGTTCCTTCTGAGGGCTGTGAAGAAGAATCCTTCTGTGCCTCTTTACTCTTCTGGTAGTCTGCTGGCAATCTATGGCATTCCTTGGCATGTAGAAGCAACACCCCCATATCTGCCTTAATGTTCACATGGCATTCTCCCTGTGTGCATGTCTGTCTCAAAATTTCTCCTTTTATATGGACACAGTCATATTGGATAGGGCCCACTCTGATAACGTTGTTTTAACTTGATTTCCTCTATAAAGACCCTA
>NW_007726414.1:46786-48595 GCF_000696425.1 Galeopterus variegatus | reverse complement strand
TGAACATCCAGGATGGGAGAATATGGCATTAGGTTGAGCCACATACAATTGCTTATATTTTTGTTTTTCCCCACCAGGACAGGAAAACTCCAGTCCAGGGAAACTTGGAGATAATGAAAAACAGCTAGGGCTTAAGTAAACACACAAACCCATGCCCATCACACTTGACACATGGTGTGGAATCAAAGAGTATTTAGTGAATGCATAAATGAATGTGGAATTCTTGTAAATGGCTTGCTCCCTCATCTCTTTCAAGTCTTTGTTCAAATATCACTTCCCTAATGTTACTAATGAGCACTAGTCTGACCACTATATTTAAAATCACAACCTCCCAGTACTCATCTCCTTTCTCTACTTTATTTACCTCTAAAACACTTACCACCTTCAACCGCACTCTGTGATTCACTTATTTGTCATGTTAATTGCCTCTCTCTCTCTCCACTAGAAGGTAAGGTCCATGGGAGCAGGAACTCTACTGTTGTCTTTACTTCTGTATGTATCAGCACCTGTTATAGTGCCCAACACAGAGCGGGCCCTCGGTTTCACTGAGTGAATGAATGAATGGTATCAAGAGAGCTCTGGGATCCCTGGCATGTAGTTTCAGGTTTTGCTTGGATCTGTCCTGGTCCTTCATAGAATTTCAGCACTCAGTCTTTAAGGGACATCTCAAAGATCAAGCTCTTGTCTCCAATGCTTGACTTCCCGCTTAGATGGGTGACAACTTGATAACATGACAAAGTGGTAACATTCTTTGACTGTAGAGCCCCAATTTTGATAATAAAAGAGTAAAGGATTGAAAATGTTTAACAATAAGCAAAATAATATGGTATGGGGTGTGTGTGTATATCACAAAGGTATGGGGAACAGAGGCAGGAGGCCTGCCATATACTTTGGAGTGCAACTGGGGCAGGATAGCTTATAATTTCATCGTTTTGTGTCAATGCAGAGTTAAAGGACCAGAAGATTGTAAACCAAACCAATGACAGGAAACAGCATAGTGGTATAGGGCAATGCTTTTCAAATTTTATACATATACTTACCAATTGGGGATTTTGCAAAAATGAAGATTCTGGTTCTGTGGGGTGGGGCCTGAAAGTCTGCAATTCCAACACGTTCTCAGGAGATGCCTCTGCTGGACCACGCTTTGAATACCAAAGAGCATGGATTCTGCAATCAGACCTCGCAAGTTCAAGCATAAGCTTTACCACTAGTCAACTGCATAATCTTCAGTAAGTAATTTAACCTCTCTGTGCCTCAGTTTTCTCATCTGTAAAATGGAGACCAGATAAGGTAATCTCTGAAAAATGAATACTATTTAAGTGTCTCTGATTATTAGTATTACTTCACACGCGGAAGAGCGGAGGAGAGGAAGATTTGGCATGGCTGAGGGGTGGGTGGGAGTCAAAGAAGTCTTAGCTGTATTTTTATCATTTTTAAAATAAGAAATGTATTCAGGTATTGACAGTGTGCCGATTTCCCTCCTGTCCCGTGCAAGCAAATTCCACACGAAGCCGGATTAGTTATCCATTTGTTACGCGCCGGGTGGCTAAAGAAGCCTGCTTGCGAGCTGCTCTGGATCCTGCGTGGGGAATGGTTGCGGACGGGAGCTGTACCCTAAATTCCTTTCCCTTACGCAGGGTTCGGCGTGGCTCTCAGGTATTCAGAAAGAATACCTTTTCCCCAGCACCTGCAGAGTGCTGGCCACAGCGAGGCGCTCGGGAGAGGTGCCCAGAGTCGCGGGGTGGGGGCTCGCGGGCAGAGCTGGGGTGCGGGGCCGGGAGAGGGCCGGCCCACGTGGACCGCGGGGCC
>NW_007726414.1:35291-45894 GCF_000696425.1 Galeopterus variegatus | reverse complement strand
CGGAGGCGATGGGCCACTCCCGGGGCGCCGGCGGGAACGCGGCACGGTAGGTGTCCTCGGACTCCGGTGCGGCCATCGGTGCCTCGTCCTGGACGCGCCGCACCAACGTGGCTGCTGGCTCTAGTCGAGTCAGAAGGGTTGGAAGGGGAAAGGAGGGAGGGGACAGATAGGGTGGAGGTGGCTTTGGACCCCGTGCTTAGGTGCTGTCCTGTGGGCAGCAGATGCCTCTAGGGCTGGTACCGACTAAGCTCGGAGCAGACTCCTCATCCCGGCGCTCTGGGGTGCGGGGGTCACCGTCTGTGCTGTGGTCGGTGTGCACCCCGAAGTTCGAAGCAGCGCTCTGAAGTAAGGATGTGTGGCTGGGGAGGGGCAGCGGCCACTTCCAATTTCGGGGTTCGTGTGTGCCATTCACAGTCTCCAGGGATGCTCCACGGGAGCAGAGGAGGCCACTTGAATTAGCATGAGGACCGGGAGGGCGAACTCGCTTTCAGCTCGTGCTGTGCACAAGCCGGCCTTGGGGCTTCATCCCTTGGACCTGAGCCGGGATCCTTGCAGGAGCCAGCAGGAGGCAGCAGGTCAGCTCCCCACCCGAGCCTCGGTGGCGGGGCTCCTGCCGGCAGGGCGCCGCCGGCGCTCGGGACGCCTCTTCCCGCTGGGAGCGCCCGGCTTCCCGCGCGAGTGGGGAACTGGGGCGGGTCTGGAAGTTCCGTCTCTTCGCGCGAGGCATCTCGCTTTTGCCCACCAAGGCGGCGTCCTCCGCAGTCCTTTCCCTCTTTTCCCCTTTCTTGCCTCATTTGCCCGGTTAAACCGCTCCTGGAAGGGACGGCATCTTTAACCCTGAGCAAGGAGCTCATCCTTGGGGAGATTGGAAATGGAAAGCTTGATATCCTGCACGTGGGGAGGCAGCCCAAGCCGGACACGGTGCCGCTGGTACGTATTCCTCTTGAATGAGTGTCATTTAACGCACGGGGCTCACGGACCCCTCAGAAAGCCGTAGCCAAGTTATGAATCAGCCCTTCAGCAATTTGTACATGCACAGGTTCATAGACTAGCTGAGACCGAGCATGTGCCCACCCCCGACCGACATTTAAGTACCGCCTCCCCCGCCCCCCAGCTCCCTTGGTGAAGCGTCCTTATCGCCAAACTCTTTTCCCTTTTAACTTTTCAGTAGCTTTCCCTGCAAGACGAGCAAAGTTGATGTGATGTGACAGGCGATCCCCGTGTGTGGGGTTGGGCGTGTTCGAAGCCTTGATCTGTTCTTTCTCTGATATACTTGGCATAAGGATTATCCACAACAACCCGAAGCCCCCACTTGCAGACTCAGATGTCCAAATTTGCGCTCATTTATGGCTTAACTTTCTGACCACATGCATCTCAGTTTGGCTCCCTTTAGAACACTCGCTGGGGGCGGCGCGGGGAGAAGGTTGGGGCGATTTGTGTGTCTGAGCGCGATTCAGGCAGAGCCAAGGTTTTTTTTTTTTTTTTTTTTTTTTTTTTTTAATGTTAAAATAATGTGGGAACAGCCACTTCGTATAATTAGTTTTCCACTCAGTCATTTGAGAACAAATGTATGACTTGAAGATTTCTTCAACAGCTTGCTGTGCGTTTTGCAGTGAGAAGCATTTCTGCTAAGTTTGTAGTCATAAATCAGTGTGCAACCGAAAACTTCCTTTGGATTGGAAGTACAGGTCTTAATAAGGCAACGTGAGAGCTGTTTTCAGAATCATTGTGACTAATGATGACTTATGTCTTCCTAACATGACCGAGTAAGTTGGCATGGCTCATTTGTGCAAAAAGCTTTCTTCATATGTGTGGACATTTATCTATCAATATTCTCATAGCCGAGAGCTGTTTCAAGGTTTCCTTCCTAAGTTCTTCTGTCTGTTGTTCTGCTTTGCGTGACTTTTCCCTTTTCCCTCAGTACCATCTTAACTACCCTTCCACACTTTAAAATTTATTATAAGGCTTTCAGTCCCAATTCAACTTGGCCAGTTTTCCCTGTTAAAGATAAGAAAGTTAAAAAATAAAATAAAATAAAAATAAAGATAAGAAAGTTGCCTTTCCCAGAAAAGCAGTGGCTGACAATTTATCTATTTTTGAATGACTTTAATTTTGTTATTTCTCCCCCAACACAAAATAACCTTACAGATATCTGTACTTGATTGCTGAATATTTCTCATTGGAGGCAACCTTTCTCATATTTCTAGTACTAGAATGTACCTGGTCACTTGAATTTCAATATTCATTTTCTGATCTTTTTAGAGATGTGTATTGTTCGATGACCTAGTTCCATTTAGTAAAAACAAAACAAAACAAAAAACAAAACCCCCCAATTCTTTGCTTTTCCCCCACCTCCTTTTCATTGCCATGTAGCCTTTCCTTGATAGCTGCTTTTATCTGCACATTCATTTATTGTTACATTTAATATAATACTTCGTTATGTAAATGACATGTTGATGCATATGATATTAAAATTGCATTCACTGGGGATTAACCCATGGGTATGACATCACCACCAGCCAATCCTTTATCTGATTTGAATATGCATTGACAAAAGTCACATCATCATATTGAGCAAGAGATTCTATATGCCCTGTGATGAATGAGGGTATGAGGGGAGTCTTTTTGGAGCTTCCTAACTCTCAATTAGCTGCCCAGTTGGAGAGTTTTGGGGATTTCTATACTAAGAAGCTTAGCTTAATAACAAAATTCTCAGATTGCAGTTTTATAGATCCCTTTAGAATTTGCATAAGTACATTTTCCCCCTTATGCTTTCTTCCCCTCTGGAAGTTTTTCACCCTGTATTCTGGCTCTATTTCTTTATAAATATGTGGAGAAATCATAGTAAACGGACTAGGATTGTCCTTTTTTGTTTTGTCCTCTAGATAGATGGAGCATCTTATTATCTAGGTGATGGGCAAATTTGTGTACATGCATTTGTTTCATCAAGTGCTGGCTATAACTCGGCCAGATTAGCAAGATGACTTCAAGTACTGAAGCCAATCATAAATGATTGGGAGATCATACAGTGTAATTTATCCTAATTTGTTAAGAATATTCAGGATTGAGGGTGGGGGACAGACAATAGGAAACAAAGATGTCCACAAAGGGATTGATGAAATGATCTTGGCCACATTAATCACTTCATAATTATTTATTTTGAAAATGTTCTTTTAAAAGCCCACGTCAGAACCCAGAATTGACTAGGGTTCTGAATTGCAGACATAGTTTTAAGCTGTTGTATGGAGTAGCACTTTGTAACAGCCACTCAGTTTGTGATCAATCCACCTCTCACAATATAAAATTAACTTTGGCTTCCCATCTGTTTGATATTTGTTGAGAAAAAGTAAAAGTAACTCTTTCTGTTTTATAGTTGCCACTCAGGTTTAACCCATTTTCCTCCATAAAGTCAATCAAAAGGGCTCTTTTTGTTTTAAACATAAACTTATTGCACAGTCTGGTTTAAAGAAAGACTCATAGGCTGGAAGGATTTTGAATCTGGAAAGTATCTTAGAGTTCATCTCTCTAGAAGATCAGGGGTAGGAAGTGTTGTGACTTGAATCCACTATGGCATAAAAAGAACTGGGATTAGAATCTCAGGGTCCTAATTCCTAGCCCTGTGCCCTTGCCAATAAAGATCTGGAGGGGATGGCTCTGGGAGGTAGTAAGACTTCTCTTCTCAGCTCTCTCTGCAGAGGAGGGCCACATTGACTTCTTTCGCTGTCAAGGTTCAGTTTGTTAGAACACTGCTAGTTGAGCCCAGCTCAAGGATTTGACAACTGTATGCACCAGCTGGCTTGGGTTACTTCCTACAAGCTCCTGCAGTATCTGCAGTTACAAAGGGGAACTGGCAGTGGAAGAGGATCTGGTAGGGTGACCCAATTTGGTCCTACCTGAACACATGGAAAGATATTTATTAAAATGAAGGTGAGGCAATTTTAGGTTTACTTGTGAAAGAGAACTCAGAATTTTAATTTATTGTGTGCTAGTCTGCTGTTTTTAGACTTTGCGCCTTTTAGTTGCTGTAAAAACTGATACTAATAATTTGGAATAAAACTATTTTCTGGCATGGTGGCAAATAATGATAATGGTATCATGTATATGTTGAACACAGTGTGTGCCAAGTATAGGGTGTTGATGTTAAGGAAACATTCTGGTTAATAGATGGCTTTTTATAAATGGATGAACTACTGATTTTCAAAGAGTCATGAATCTAGAGCAACACTGAATCTTTGTAAGTCACTCTTTAATTCAAAAGATGTCAGGATTTTACAGTAGCAAGTCATTAGCATGAGCATAAATAATTTTAATTCAGAAGTATGATAGCATCAGATATTAGAGAGCTCTTGTTAATAAAATGATAAATAAAAAGAAGATGCTCTGTTTGGAAAGATAATAAAGACATGGGTAATTTGTTTCCTTTTATGAGATCGTAATATTGTTAGTGCAGAAGAGTAAAATATCCTTTTTTGAAAAATATGAAGATTTCCTTGTATTTATTATGAAGTAAAGAGAAAACACTAGGCTTTTTTAAAAATAAAAATAATAATATGGCAATGCACACAAAATACTCTGTTGGCTTTGTTAGTGCTATAAGTTCATTTCAAACTAGAAAGCAATTGAACATTTCTGCAGCATTTCAATTATCTTAACTAAAGATGGAACTGTCAAAAGCTAGAGTTATTATTAGTTTTTTAATGACCACTGTGTCTGCTTGGATTCTCTTAGTTTCACATCTATGCCGTATGTCCTCAAGTTTTTTTCTGAAAATTTATGTTTTTATTTCTTCATTTTATTCATTTTCATATCATCCTTTGCCTAGTGAATTATGACAAAATTGATGAGTCCTTGGTACATGATAATTACTTACCCAAGAATCATTGGGCCTAAAACCTCAAACTTCAGATACAGCTTCTGAAAATAATCCAAGATTTCCAGCAGGAAGAACTTTTAAAGTCCATCTAGTGCAGTGGTTCTTAACTCATTTTTGCTCCCCAGAAGACATTTGGCAATGTCTGGGCACATTTTTGGTTGTTACAACTAGGGGCGGGATGAGATGGGAGAGCAACCTCTGGAGGGCAGAGACCAGGATGCTGCTGGACATCCTGTGACATGCAGGGCAGCTCCCTGCAATGAAGAATTATTTGGCTCAAAATGTGATGAATGCTGTGGTTGAGAAACCCTGCTCTAGTGCAGCCTTTTAGGCCCAGAGTAGTGAAATGGCTTATCCAGTGTCCTTGGGTCTTTCATTCTGGCAAAGAACCCATGTCTCTTAATGCATAGGCCAACATCCTTTCCATCACCTAGGCTTCTGTTTTGAAGATTTCTTTTTTTTTTTTTTCCTTCTTAATTTATAGAGGTAAGACATGCTTGGGGTAGAACATTCAAACACGGTGGGAGAATATAAAAAGGAAAATTAAAAATCCACCCAATTCTGCCACCCAGAGACAGTTCCTTTCCATGTTTTGATAGATCTATTTCCAGTTTTTTATCTATGCATAGATTTTTAGAGCTAATCATGCTAGATAAATGGGGTTGTACATTATATAATCTGTGTCTTGCTTTATTTACTCAACAAAGACCCACTGGAGGGCCTTTGATGAACCATGGCTAGGGAGGGAGGCCACCATCCCCTTGACTATGGAAACCTTCTGTGCAGTGGTGACCATTTTACTTACATTCACATGACATTTAGATACGCTGAAGGTCCATTTCAGGAAAGATGACTAATCCGTGAAGAGCTACATGTCATTCTTTTTCATGGCTGTATGTTATTCTGTTTAAAAGTTCATCTTAATATTAGTCATAAAACACCCCAAAGTAAAAAGGGATTTGAGTTTTTTATAATACATTCCTGTGTAACGAAGACATAAGTATTGGAATAAGTTCTTCAGTTCCACTTTCTAAATTAGTATCCAGTTTAAGATTTTTAAGTAGCTTGAAAGCCATAAATATTTTGTACAGTGGGGTGTTTAATGAAGGCCATCCAAAGAAAAAATGATTAGGGTGAATTCTCTGCATGTATGGGTCGGGGCAGCAAATCACTGGGGCTGTAATCTTCGTTACTATTTAAATCATTTGGCAGCTCTTCCAGTAGCAGCCAGATTGTAATGTAAACATCTGTTACCTTTTCTCTGCTTTCAGAACTGATTATGCAACCCGGCTTCACATCAGAGACACAGCTTTCTTCATCTATATTTTTGTATTAATTCCTTCTCAACACTCTCTCTCTCACACACACAAATATTCACGGACACAAATCGAAAGAGCCATAAAATTGGTTACCGTGGGCCCAGTCCTCCCAGGATAAAAAAAACTCCCATCTTCTTTGCACTCTGTCCTGCTCTTTGCAGACTGTCAGGTCTGCTCAGGAGCACGGAACTCCATTAAGCAAGCTGGAGGATCGTTGTGAGTCTGTCCCTTGGTACCAATCTTGTCCTCCTTATGAGCTAAATGTCCCCCACCTCAAAGCTTAGGAGCTGAAGCACAGCTGAAGAGGTTTAGGGAACTCATTGGTTAACATTTAAACATCCCCAATAAAACCAACCAGGGGGCGAAGGTAGGGAGGGTGGATAAGGAGACATTTGAATGGAATTAGACCTGATATAGCAGATTTCTTAGGAGAGTTTTCTGTGAGTACCTGCCATTTTTATATTAAGGAATGTTAGTTAAATATTTGCCTTGGTGAGTAATAAAAAAAATAGTAGCAACAATAGCTATCATTTGTTAAGTAAGGATGTTGCCATGTACTGTGCTAAGCATTTTTTTTTTTTTAGTTATGGTAAAATACAAATAACAACATTTACCTTTTTAACCATTCTTAAGTGTACATTTCAGTGGCATTAAATACATTCACATCCTTGGGCTACCATCACCCCACCCATCCACAGAACTCTTTTCATCATGCACAGTTGGAAACTCTGTACCCATTAAACACTAATTCCCCATTCTCTCCTCCCAGCCCCTGGCAACCACCATTCTGCTTCCTGTCTATGAATTTTACTACTGTAGGTACCTCATATAAGTGGAATCATACAATACTTGCCCTTTTCTGTCTGGCTTATTTTACTTGGCATAATGTCTTCAAGGTTCCTCCGTGCTGATGGAATCAGAATTTCCTTCCTTTTTAAGGCTGAATAATATTCCCTTCTATGTAGAGACTACATTTTGTTTCTTGATGGACACTTGGGTTGTTTCCACCTTTTCGCTATTGCAAATCATGCTGCTATAAACATGGGTGTACAAATGTCTGTTTGAGTCCCTTCTTTCATTTCTTTTGGGTATATACACAGAGGTGGAGTTGCTGTACCGTGTGGTAATTCTGGGTTTAATTTTTTGAGGAACCACCATACTGTTTTCCATAGCAGCTGTACCGATTTACTGCACTAAGCATATTTATGCACTATCTCATTTAATCCTCCCCAAAGTCCTACAAGGTGAACATAATCATCATCTCCCTTCTGCACATGAGAAGAGTGAGGCATAGAAGGAGGAAACCACATTGGTAGTTTGTGGTAGAGCCACAATTTAAACCCAGGCAGTGGGGTCTAGAGCCAAAGCTCTTAGTAGATCATCCTTTCAATTCAAGAAAGGTTGACCATGCCCTCGTGTGTGTGGCCCAAGCATGATGGGGGAGAAGAGAGAAATAACAAATGTATTTATCCCAAGGAGAAACTCTAAAAGTCTTCATCCTGCCACACGGAGGAATTTGAGAGAGATTTGGAGTTCCTGTGGGTCAAATGCTCATTGTGAAATTGGTATTTTATCAAAATCATAAGAGGCCAATAAATATACACTGTGGCTATTTAGGCTGTTAATATTACTGCTGCCTCAAACCCTCTGGCAATTAATAATCATGCAGCCCATGATTTTTTAAATGCCATGACAATTTTTGCTTCTCATTGGGGGTGGGAGGGAGTGTTGGGTCGAGACAGGAAATAATCAAGATCAAGATAAGCCTTAAGTAGGATCTGAGCAATGATTGCATTTTTGCTTTATGTAGACAGTGGGCAGAGGACATGTGCATCCTTCCCACCAAAAACACAGCTTGATGGAGTTATTGCAAAAGAAGGCACGTTTGCTCACTTTGTAGAATTAACAATTGATCAGTTTTGTGGTGCCTGAGTCCTTTATGAGCACCCCATGTTTATTCATTATTGTGATTATACAGGAAGCGGCTCTGCTTGATGTGATGAGCAAAAACAAGATGTGAAGACATTTAAATATACTTGAAATTAACATTCGTGAAAATAGGTGTCTGACAGGGAGTTCTAATTTGATTCTAAGGACCCAGAAATAAGTCTGTATCTGGGGGGAACGGGAGGGTCCTCCTGGAAACCTGAGTCAGATGCATGTAGTTCATTTGCAAGGTTTCTTTGTTATTTAAAGAAAAATGGCAAGTGTTTAGGACACATCAGCCACCTTCTTCATGGGTGAGTCAGAGAATACCAATAAGCTCTGCCACTGACATTGGCCTCATATTGGTTAACACTTCTATGATGGAGCGTCAAGCTCTGGTGTTTTTGATAGCAGGGCAAAAGTGACGAGCCATCTCGTCCTGATGTATGTATGAACAAAGCACACTAATCATCCTATGAAGTATTAATCGTGAAATGGAAATATTCCTCAAGTCGGAAAGTTAAGGTCACCCTGAGAAAAAGGACTGGCAAGATTCCTAGAAAACCCTGTTTCTTCAAGACATTTTGATTCCAAATTTACTCTTTTCACATTTACAAAAGACTCAGGATCCCAAGTGTAAATTCAGATTCTGGTTTGATGTGCAAATATTTCTGAACCATAGCATAAATAGGCATGAACTTACAAGCAATTGATGGCATCCACATATGAACTTGACAGTCCTCATTCGCTTAGCAGGAAGGGAGGGGAGGAGAATATAGGGTTTATGCTGATTGCAGTTTTGGTTTTGTCCTCTGGAAATTCTGGATTTTGTTGGATTTCTAAAATCTATTTCATATTACTCGTGTCAGTCTAGTTTGGTGTGCCTGTCTCCAAATTCCAGTATTAATTGCCAATCCTAATATTATCACTTAGATCAGCACATAAGAATCACCTGGAGGGCTTATTAAACCAGATCTCCCAGCCCTGCCTCCAGAGTTTCTGATTTAGTAAGTCTGGGGTGGAGCTTCATATTACTCGTGTCAGTCTAGTTTGGTGTGCCTGTCTCCAAATTCCAGTATTAATTGCCAGTCCTAATATTATCACTTAGATCAGCACATAAGAATCACTTGGAGGGCTTATTAAACCAGATCTCCCAGCGCCGCCTCCAGAGTTTCTGATTTAGTAAGTCTGGGGTGGAGCCTGAGTCTGCATTTCCTACTGGGAGCATCCCACTGGGTGTTGATGTTGCCAAGCTTTGGACCACACTGTGCATAACACTTTTTTAGACAGTACCTTTTCAGAGTTTAAAATTTTTAATGCGAAGATTTTCATAAAATAAGGTTGTTTTGATTAGGTTGGGAGTTTCTCATTTTGTAAAACTCGGATAAGCTTGTCTAAATGGTATGATTCTGAAGTTGGATTTAAATTACTCAACCAAAAGTTCAAATGAGATATTTGTTGGGTCAGTGTTATGTGTGAGCATAATGTCTCTAAGTTTCTTTTAGAGCATAAGATGCTTTTTTAAAAAATATGTATAGTCAAGGGCTTTTAAAATAAGAATTGTATAATTGTTTAAATGAATGTTGAGGCAGTTTTGCTGTATGTAGCCTTTTGCTGACTTCTGTCGTCTGGCTGATGTCTATATTGTCTAAAACACAACTTCTATTTCCATATGCTTCTGAGTCTGACTTAAATTGTAATCCTATCAGCAGGTGACACAGGAACTTTGTTTTTGTTCCTGTATAGTTAAGACTCAGCAGATGTTAAAAGCTGATGTGGATTTAAGATTTCATCCATTCTGGGAATAATTGAAGATTTAGTCAGGACCACAAGATGGAGTTGTAGACAGAGTTATAGGACTTGAGGGGGTATGGAAAGTTTTTGCACAGATGCTTGGCTTATTGCTTTCTCCTGCCACTTGGAGGAATAAATTATCTTCTGTGTTTGCTTAAATGAAAAGCTTTCAGTGGATTTTACTTTGCCTCAAACTATTTCAAAAAATTAGAAGTTTGCCAATCGAAGTCTCTTCTGAGTAAGAAGACAGAATGAGCTTGACTTTATAAAACTTTATTCATTTTTTAGTCTCTAAAAACTTTTTTAAACCTAAAAAAATGGAAACAATTGATTATACATGTTTATGACTTTTTAAACAAATCCTTAGTCATTTTTAAAAATTGGGAGTTTGTGAGATTTTTATTTTTATTTTATTTTTTTCCTTTTTGTCTTTTTCCATGTCCGGCAACGGATCGCAACCCTCAGTGTCGCCCCCGTACCGGACCGGGTCGGCAACGGGATCGCAACCCTCGGTGTTGCCCCCACGCCTCACTCAGCCAGTGAGCGGGAACCGGTCTGTATGTGGGATCCGAACCCTCGGCGGGAGCGCCGCCGCACTTCCCAAGTGGCGCACTAAAGCAGGGCGGCACCGGGCCAGCCGAGCTCTTTGAGATATAATTTGAATTGTTAAAACGCGGGGGTGGTGGGAGGG
>NW_007726414.1:10360-34528 GCF_000696425.1 Galeopterus variegatus | reverse complement strand
AACCTAAAAAAATGGAAACAATTGATTATACATGTTTATGACTTTTTAAACAAATCCTTAGTCATTTTTAAAAATTGGGAGTTTGTGAGATTTTTATTTTTATTTTATTTTTTTCCTTTTTGTCTTTTTCCATGTCCGGCAACGGATCGCAACCCTCAGTGTCGCCCCCGTACCGGACCGGGACGGCAACGGGATCGCAACCCTCGGTGTTGCCCCCACGCCTCGCTCAGCCAGTGAGCGGGAACCGGTCTGTATGTGGGATCCGAACCCTCGGCGGGAGCGCCGCCGCACTTCCCAAGTGGCGCACTATAGCAGTGCGCCACCGGGCCAGCCGAGATTTTTAAGATATAATTTGAGTTATAGAAACGTGTGGGTGTTGGCAGGAAGGTTAGACTTGGCAACCACCAAGCAGAGTGGATGGGCTGGGTCAAAGTCATTTAACCTCCTCTGTCTCCAGAGCTGTGTTTTAATTACATCGCTGGTTTGTGGCATTCTGGGCCTCTCTTGCAGGCAGCGGTGTATTGTGTATGACTAGGTTTGTACTAACATTTCCTAGGGACCCATCAGTCACTGTTGTCCTTTTGCAGGTTTTCACTTTGGTCATCTCTGCCCAACTGTCAAGATGCTACCGTTCTCTTCCCTGGCTGCCTGCCCTTTGCCCTTTGCCCCCTTCCAGCACTCAACCCCAGACAGTTAGAAGATGAGGCTTCCAAGCTGAATGTCAGAGTGGGGCACGGCTGGAGACAGTGTCAATGGAAGATTAAACAGCAGAAGCATCCGAGCAACAAAATTGTTCTCATTTGTTTTTTTTAAGAACAAATATCCACTTTAAAAAACCATGGGATTTGATTGACAGTAGAGCTGGGTGCGTGTGGATGGTATTCTCTGCTGGCTGGGGATGGCTGGTCAGTGCTATTACAGCTGCTCAAGCTGCGTCATAGGGAGAGTGATGTCACTGGTCATAGTACATGGTCACAGTGACTTTATGGAAGCCCCACTGGTAACATGCAAGTTGTAGAAAAGTAAAAGTAAAATTAGAATTAGAGAGAGTAAAGATCACCTTTAACTATCTGTACAACCCATTTCTATCCCTCCCTCCCCGAATACTATGAAGAGTTTGGCATATATCCTTCAGCGCATATTTAACATATTTAATATACATTATTTCTCAAAGAAACCCAAACCCTAGGAAGAAGAATGGCCTGATGATGACCTGGTAGCTTCTTTCTAATCATTTGAAGTTGATTTGTCAGTGCTAACTAATCAACCAAAGTAGGAAGCATATTTGGCATTTAACATCAAAATGCATTAAACTTTTTAATTTGCTTTTTAAATTAAGTATATTTACTAAATATAGAGTCTTGTGGGTGAATTTTTTCATATAGTAATATCATACTATACATCTAATTCTGCATTTGTGTTTTTTACTTGCTATTGTTGTTGAGATCTATTCATGTTGAAACATGTGCAGCTCTCGTTCATTTCTTTAACTGCCATATAGTGTTTCACTATGAATATACTGCATCTTATTTAGCTGTTCCCCTACAGATGGTCATTCAAATTTTCCCAATTTTTTCCTATTACAGGGAGTATTATGAGACCAACATTAACTGAGATGCAGTGTTTACTGTTTAAAGCCCTCTTGTAATTGCACGTATCTTTGTACCACATGCTAATGTTTTTCTGGGGTAGAAGTGGAATTGCCAGATCAGAGGGTTTGTTTTTTATTTTTTCCTTTTTGTCTTTTTTCGTGACCGGTAACGGGATCACAACCCTTGGTGTTGCGCCCGTACCATGACCGGCAACGGAATCGCAACCCTTGGTGTCGCGCCCGCACCGTGCTCAACCAGTGAGCGGACCGGTCTCTATATGGGATCCGAACCCTCGGCGGGAGAGCCACCGCGCTCCCAAGCGCCGCACTCTACCCAGTGCACCACTGGGCCGGCCCAGAGGGTGTGTTTTTGAGCATCAAGTTGCTTGAAAATGTGTCTGGAAAACGTCAGGACTGGACTGTAGGAAGTCTCTTTTGCCCTATATTCTCTTGGAATTCAGATATGGAAACTCCAGAACAGTTTAGGTCCTAGACATTATAGATAAAATCCGTTAGTACAACCTTATAAATTCTTTTAAGTTCCAATAGAACTTTCTGCAATGATGGAAATGTTCTAAAATCTGTGCTGTCCTCTACTATAGCCACCAAGCCACATGAGCACTTGAAATGTGGCTATTGTGACTAAAGAACTGAGTTTTAAATTCTATTTAATTTTGGTTAGTTTAGCTTTAAATTTAAATAGCCATGTGTATGTAGTGGCTACCGTATTGGACAGGCAGGTCGAAGATATGCACCGTCACAGGAAGTGCAGTCATTATATTTTACTACAGTCCTCAAAAGTTTTAGAAAGTGACTCAGAGAGAGATGGTAGTGTAGTCTATTTTGTTCAGTAAGAAGCCCAAGACTGTTTCATTGAAAGTAGAGAGATAAATAAGCAAATGAAAACAAGACTGTGCCATTAAGATTTATCAGGCATTTCCTTTCCTTGTTTAGAGACTGATGTCTGCTCTGCTCTGGCTGGGGCTGCCTGACAGGAGCTGCACAATCCTACTGGGGCAGTTCTTTGTAAAGTGAATTGATGGCTATGTAAATACAGCCATTAACCTTAAGCACCTCAGACAGCTCCTTGGGCACTGCAGTTCGCTTGCCCTTGAAAGTGCTGGTTGATGGATGCCAAGATATTTTTTTAAAATCGTTTTCCACTCTTAACTGGTTGAGCAGTGGATCTTTGAAGTTACAGGCCAAAGATGCCCATGAAATTGAGGGCTTACTAGGTGTGAATACTATTGCTGGGGTTTGGAATTCCATTTTTGCCTAGGAATACCCTTGGTATATAGGAAATAGGATCCTGTGTATGTGTTTGTACATGTTATTTTTAAAAACACACAAACTAGTAATTTGGAAGCTCTGGTTAAAAGAAGTTTGTAGAAAACCTGGTTTTCAAACAAATGGAGTTTTACAATTCTGGAATTTTGTATATATTTAAAAATTAGTCATAGCTTGTAATTAAAACAATATCTTCTCTTTTTTTTCCCTGAAAGACATTTGTAGAAGTAGATTGAGTAGGGATGATGGAAACAGAAGATAGATGAGATTCCCATGTTGACAATCTATTTGGTTGTAGGAAGAGCAGAAGTTGTGTTGGAAGTAGGGTCAAGAGCTGATGGGTTGCCAGTGCCTCCTATGTCATCTGTGACCTCCCCACCCTTACTCTACTGTGACCACACTGGTCATCTCTCATTTCCTACAATATATCAAATTTACTCCTCCTTTAGTGGCTCTTGATGTTCCTTTCCCTGGAAGGTGGATTGTGCGTTCTCTATTTTGTTCCTTTTTTATTTGGCTGGTTCCTTCTCATGCTTTAAGTTTCAAATGTTACCTCTTAAGGGAAGACCTTGAGTACAATGTCCTTTACCTACTCTGAGCAACAGTGATCTGGCCTTCTATAAAGTATTGATGGGAGTTTCTAGTTGATGACTATGTGAAAATGCTTTTAAAACCACAGTTCTGTGTATAAATGCACATTGTCATTATTCCTGAAGACTGCCAGAAACCACATCATCTTCTGCCAACTTGTAGGGATCTTCCATAAGGCTGGGCATCAGAGTGAAAACTCAGAAATTTGAATTCAAAGCTTGGACTTATATGTTTTCCTCTGAGCCGAGAAAAATGCCATCATTCCTGTGAGCTTTCAGTCTTTTCCACATTGACACACCGGGGCAGGGGGCCCTGATTCTGCTCTTGAGTTTAGATGAGATAGAAACACCTATGAGACTAAAGATAAAAACTGAAAACTCAAACCATAGAACCGGTGCAGTTGAGGTACTATTTACATCTGAAATCTGTTATTACATTAACATGATGAGGGAATATGAAATACTGTCACCCCCATGTTCAATCTAAGAAGAAATACATCTAGTGGTGACTGTTGCTGTCCAGCATGTTGGAGTGGAATCTTCTGGGAGGTTCTCTGAGGTAATGAAAGGGCCCATGTTGGGAATCTACATTTCTTTCATTTACTTAATGGTTGATGACCCATCTGCACAAAGTGTACACATGTATACAACACAGGGTTGTGGAAGAGATATCATATTCATCCTTTCATAATGGAACCTTGATTTCTACCCAGGCACATGCTGCACAGAATCAGGACTATGTTCTACAGTCTCTCTTGCACTAGAGTAGCCATGTGAGATATATGTAAAAGTGCTGGGTGGTATTTCTGAGGAGTCTTTTAAAATTGAAGGGTGGAGCTCTTTCTGGATCTTTCTCCTTTCTACGTCCTGGAATGTGATGTAATAGTTGGTGCTCCAGCAGCCATATTGGGCCTTGAGGATGAAAGGCAGATGGGCAGAAGGCAGAACAGAAAGATAGAAGCAGCCTGAGGCTCTGACCATTCTGTGCCACTGAATTACTTGTCTTGACCTGCCTACCACTGGACTTATTTTTGTAGAATAATAAGCTGTTTTGTGTTGAAGCCTTTATTTTCTACAGCATTGTTACATGCAGTGGGGTAAAATGATACAGGCAGAATGCAGTGATAAATGAGGTTAGGACTTTATCTTTAATGAGGTAATAAAGCAATAATCTGCAAATCCACAATACTCTTTCGAGTTATGTGTAGACCTAACTTTAGTTGTGTAAAACTTGAGTGGTGGGAAAGGAAACTACACAACAGATTTGGAGTTGGAGGGGTGGGTACTACACAGGTGGAGGCTGAGAGCCCTTTCTGGGGAAGGTCAAATGAAGCGGTTTAGGGGCAAGATGTGAAGAAAAGTGCTAAGGCTATTAAAAGCCATCAGAGAATTCTCCAAATTGCCAGTGTTGAAGGTAGTTACAACTCATTCTCAAATAAATTGAAATCTTATCCATTTGCTATGTTTTGACAGGAAATGTATATTTACTGCCTGAAGTGACTCCAATTGCTGAGCTCTGAACCCTAGTATTTCATAAATGATTAACATTAGATGGAGTCAGTAGAACCTCACACCTTTTCTTAAACAGCATTCCACGAGAAAGAATTTCACAATTGCAAGGTATTTACCCTATTTTCAAAAGTATACATTCACCCTGGTAGATTTTGAACTTGTCTGTCAAAAATAGTTATTGCTTTTGCAGATAGAGAAATAGTCATTGACAGCCTAAGGAGATGAGCTGATAAATTCAGCATGTCTTGGTCAATCCAATATTTATTGAATGGGGATAGAAATTTCTCTTACAAATTTTTTCTTCCTTCATCTATATCTTAAGTGTCTGTTTTGCACATGGTGGTGGGCTGGGTCTGATTCTTAATTCTAAGATGGATTTCGTATTCGGTGAGCTTTCAGTCTAGTGAGGGAGATTTAGGTACAACGGAGATAGGAGGAAGGATATTCCACGTGGAGGAAAAAAGACTATTGAAAGTACAGAGATTGGAAAATTCATCCTTCATCACCATTTTGAGAGTTAAACTTTCTTAGCTACTTAGTACCCCACTTATTTTCTATCAGTATATTCCCAACAATGGCCCTAAATGTTTATAGTATTTTAAAGATTCAGTAATGGCTTGAAAATATAGAAGAGGACTCTACGGTTGGTTGGTTTTTAAGCGAGAACTAACCTGAAGGCACAGTAAGAATTCCATTAAAAAATGGACAGTTTTACAGTGTGATACTAGAAATTAACTCATAATGTTTGCTTCTGATAGTTTTTATCTGTATTGTCTTTTGTGGCAAGGATCTTGTGATAGTGTTCTAGTTGCCATTGTAAAATTGTCCCAAGAATCGATGAGCATGTTCCAATAAAATTTCACTTATGGACACTGAAAGTTGAATTTTTTTTTTTTTTCCTTTTTGTCTTTTTTCGTGACCGGCTACGGATCGCAACCCTCAGTGTCACGCCTGTACCGGACCGGGACCAGCAACGGGATCGCAACCCTCGGTGCTGCACCCACACCTCGCTCAGCCAGTGAGCGGCGGTCTGTATGTGGGATCCGAACCCTCGGCGGGAGCGCCGCCGCGCTCCCAAGCGGCGCACTGTAGCAGTGCGCCACCAGGCTGGCCCTGAAAGTTGAATTTTATATAATTTTCATGTATCACTCAATATTATTCTTTTGATTTTTTTCAATCATTTGAAAATGTAAAAACTATTCTTAGTTTACAGGTTTTACAAAACCAGGCAGTGGGCCGGATTTGGTCCATGGGTATAATTTGTCCACCCCTGGACTAGAATAAAGACCCTTTTGCCTCCCTTCCGCAGTTGAGCATGCTTCTCCGTAGTCTAGTGGTTTCCAGACTTCACTTATTTGTACAATACCTCCATTTTTTTTTACCACATTATTTATCACATATTTTTTTATTTAAATAGACATATTTGTTCTCATCTTAAACAGTAGTATCTGTGAAATAATGAGTTTGATGTTCTAGACCAATTGGTGAAATAATATCACTATTTAATGCATCACTGTTTAACTTTCAACATTAATTACTAACCTAGAAAACAATTTAACTTTGCACCTAAAGTTACATCACATATTATACTGACACAGTAACTTTTGTTAATTTAAAAAAATTGAGGTATAATTTACAATGAAGTGCCCAAATCTTAACCATTAGAGCTTAGGGAATTTTCACATATGTACACAAACATGAAACCATGACTCAGATAAGGTAAAGGATTTCCAGCACCCAGATGGGTCCCTTGTGCCCCATTGTAGTCATTCTTACCATGTCTACTTCTACCAGCAGAGCTTAGTGTTTCCTCTTCTGCAGCTTCGTATGCATGGAAACATATGCATGTAATACGCGTTCCACCATGATTTTTGCTCAACACTGTATCTTCTGTTGCCTGTAGCAGTAGTTCTTCACAGCTGTGTGGTATTGCATTCTATGAGTAGGTCACTCTTTACTTATCCATTCTAGTGTGTAGAGCTTTTGGGTTCTTTTGTAGGTTTTGACTCCCATGCATAAAGCGGTTGTGAACGTTCTTATGTCTATTTTTGGCTGATGTAAGCACTTGCTTTTGTTGTGTATCCTTGTTTTTTTCAGACTCTTTGAGCCAGGGCTTACTTCTTGCCAGAATTGATAAATAATGATAATAAAAATCATAGTTACCACTTATATATGGTGCTTATTGTGTGACAACTACGATTCTGAATTTTTTAGATATATTAGCCCATTTAATTGGGCTGAGTACGATTATTATCTTCATTTTACAGATGAGGGAACTGAAGGACGGTGATGAAGCATCTTGCCAGGGTCACATAGCTAGTAAGTTACAGAGCTTCAATTTCTTTGTCTCTAATTCAGTATGTCTTTGAAACATTGATCAGATTAGTAACTAATAATTTCTGTACATGGTTACCATTCTGTAGGACTTCGTGCTGGAGAGAGGGCGAACGAGGAACAAACAGCTCTATAAACTGAACACCAGCAGCTCACGATGTGAGCTGGAATCGGAACCCAGCGGTCTGCCTACAAAGGCTCTGCCCTTAACCGTCCTGCTAAATCAAACGGCTTTGTCTTGGTTAGCCTGCCCTTCCAGCCCATCTATCCCCCTCCTCTTGGGCCCTTTGTTGTCCCAGGTGGTGGTGCTGCCTCCCCTGTGCCCCCTTTTCTGTTCCCTGGTGGCCAGCTTTATTTTGCAGCTCCGCCCAGCCACCAGGTGTAAAAGGAGGCAGAACTGGGTGGCCTTCAGAAAACTGGCTCTGGAGTCACTCGCCTGGATTGAAGTCTTGGCTTCAGTCCTAACTCTTAGTGCCTCTTCGGGCATATGTTAGCTCTTTTAAGTATAGTTACCTGTAAATCAGAGAAAATATCAGGTGAGAATTAGGTGGAAAATGCATGAACAGCACATAGCACATGTTTGGCACGCAGGAAGTTTTCATTAGAAGCAACAATTGTATTATAATTTATTTTGGTGGTGGTTATTCCATATAAATGTAATTAGCGCAGTTTAAATGAATGAGCAGCTGAAAGTCTTCCCATGTGAATTCTTCTAGTACTGACAGTTCCTAAATAACACCAAAGAGTTGATCTCCAGTAGCATAACCTGGCTGGACAAATATTTTGAGGCAGGATTACTACCCCCACTGTGTGTAATCACACCCCTCCCCACAGCCACCCTGCATTCAGGAACCTGGGTAAATGCCTCGAACCCTACATCTTAGTTTTTATTAACATCCACCCAGAGGAAAATATCAGAACTCAGGTTTGTTTCCTTCAACTTTGTTGCTCTCTGCTGGTTTTTGAAAGCCCCAGAGAGGGTATGGCTTTCCAGTTTTCAGGCTATCACAGATAGAAACTGAGTTTGAATTCTTGGGGCTTAAAAGAACAGCCTTGAATCAGAGAGCACTTGACCAGGAGCCAGCAGTACCTTGGTCCTCCTGGTTTTCAGCTAAACCTGTTATTAATTCTCTTTGAATGTGGCAGCACATGCAGGTGTGTAAGAGCTGAGGAATGGCAGGCTGCTTTCTCACTCACCTGGTCCTAAACACTTTAAAAACATGGCAGAATGGGGGTGGGGGAAACCAGGGGTGTTCATTTTGCAGGAAAAAGTAAAAACCCAATATAGTGCTGCTTATTCTATTTCGCATTAATGCTCCTGTTTTGCACTTAATTAGTGGCTAGTAGTTAAGTCAAGCATCTAACATTGTGGTCATGTCCTTGAGCTGTGACAGTCTTTTAATCAGGGCTCTTCTCCACCCCCCAACCCTCTTTCTTTTGATGCACTATTCTGCAAGCAAATAAAAAGACTCAGATTAGATGGGACTGGCAAAAATGGAAATGGTATTTTTGTTTTCAGGTTTTTCCTGTTGTTTCATGATTAAAGGGGCCCTGGCAGGTGTAGAAAAACAAAATTGGCTCAAATACCCTTTAGAAGTGGGCTTCTCTTTAATGTCCTGGAAAGTGGGAAACAGACAATGAGAAAATAACAGAATGACTCCTCCCAATGAGTGGTGGATGGTGTCGGGTGAAAAGTGGAATAAAGGTGCGGGAAATATTCTGTGAGCCTGGACCCAAAGAATGAAGAAGGATCAGTGACTCGCTCGAATGCAGCAGATGAAACATTGATCCAACAGGGCTTACGGGAGGGGAGTGAATCCTCAGAGGTGAGGTGCTGAGAATTGAAATGATTTCACAGTGCTGGAGCGGATGATCTGGGCACTAGAGCCTTCTGCATGGGTGAGAAACATATTACTACTAATAAGGGCTTTGAGCCAAGGCAGCCCCAACTGCTGCCACTCACACCCCAATGTATATAGACCCTCTCCAGGAAGGTTTGTGGTAATTTATCTTCCTGTTTTTACCTTTTCTGGCATGCTGATCAAAATTAACCAGTCTTTCCTCCTTACTCCCTACCCCAGGATTACAAGTGAATTCGTATTTTTGTGTCTCCCTATTTTATTGTATCTCTGGTCTATTCATAAGCCATGCAGCTGGTGGTGTACAGAACATAGAAGACTTTCAAATATTGAACAAATGACTAGTTTTGGGGATTATGCAGTGCTGGAGACGTGCTCTGTGTTAGGGGATCCCCCATCTGAGGATCTAGTTCTGGCTTGGGGGGTGTCTTGGCAGACCATATACCCTCTCTTGCAGCCTGTGTTTCTCCATCTGTGAAACAGGACGATCAAACCCATCACCTTGAGGGTGTGAGGTGTAAATGAGCTAGCAGGGGACCTTGTCGAGCACAGTGCTGGACACATAATGTCTTTGTTAGTGTTCGTTTTTCTTCCCCCCCTCCATCAAAGTATACAGGAAATGTAAATCTCTCAGAGGAGAATATTTGGTTCTAATTGGACAGCACCTTTTTTTGGTTGGTATTTTGTCTTTGTTTTATGAGAAGATGATAGAGACGTGGGGGAAAGCTGTTTTTCCATCAGGAAAAAAAAATGGATTATGGAGGATTAATCTTTACAGTTCATTTTATCGATTGGCTTGGCGTAATTGCTCTCCTCTCTAACGTCAGCAGTGTCTGCTTTCAGCATCGAGCTGTTTAGAATGAGAACCGTGCCCTTAACGTGTTTTGGGGCTACAGTTATTGAAATGTAAATTCAGCGGAAAAGAACGATAAGGCGTTTGACCCTCTTTGGGAGAACGTAAAATTAAAATGAAGTAATATTTTAGGTAAAATCTATCATCGCATCTTTTTTATATGCTTAGCAGTTTAGTAGGAGGTAAAAGTTGATATTTATCAAACAGTTAAGTACCAAACATTGTGTCAGCCTTTTAATGATGTTTTATTAGGACAGACCTATGAGGTTGGTGCAGTGGAATCTGATTGCATAAGGGATTTGGTGCTGAATTGTGTAAAAGAAAAATTGCATATAGTCAGAATTACTTACTGAAAAATCCCATAAAATATTTTAATGTACAACCCTATAGAAGAATTCTTAGCCCTAAAGTTTGAGAATCACTGAGCTACTTCACAGGAATGAACAAAAGGAATGTCTGTATGCAGAAGTCGGGGCATTCACATTTGCTGAATAAATGAATGTTGAATGAATTCTGCTTCCAACTATCAAAGTTCTATCGAGTGGGTGATGGCTCGAGAATTCTTAAGTATTTCTCTGGCTTAAAGGGTTGGCTTGCTTCTCTTTTAATCCTAAGCCTCTTTAACCTAAATCTATCTTACTAGATTTGCTATTGCAAGGTTTCAGTACTATTGTGGAGACAAACCTGAGTCTGGTTACATCCTAAAGTGTGTTTGCATATTAAATATGCCTATAATGATTCCACTGTGCTATTAATGGCCTTATTTTTATAGACAGGAAGCTGGAGTGTGCTAAGTGACTTGCTAAGGTCACTGTCACAAACGGACCCTACCCCCCCTGTATGATTCCCGCATCCTAGTGCTCACATCTTTGTATCCCCTCCCATTGAGTACAGGTGGAACCTGACTTGCTTCTAACCAATAGAATACAGCAAATGTGATGGGATGTCACTTCTATACTTACATTACATTATATAAAACTCTGCCTTGCTGGCCGACTTGTTCTAGAGACTCTCTTTGGCTCAAAGAAGTGGGCATTTTGGGGAAGCCCATGTATCAGGGGACTGCAGATGACCTCTAGAAACAAGACTAACTTCTGGCTTACAACCGGCAAAAAGCCCTGAAGCTTTCAGTCCTACAACCATAAGAATGAGGGAGTGAATGTTGCTAAAAACCATGGGAGTGGAAAAATATTCCTCAGCTGAGCCTCCAGATGAGAACCCAGCCCTGGCTGGCCCCTCGACTGTGGCCTTGTGAGACCCTAAGCACAGCACCCAGCTAAGCTGTGCCTAGGCTTCTGACCCAAAGAAACTGTGAGATAATAAATGTGTGTTGCTTGAAGTTGCTGTTTGTACAGTCAGTTATACAACAATAGGTAAGTAATACAGTCACACACATAGTGAGGGTCAGGATTTGAACCCAGTAGCTGATGTAGAGGTGAGGTTCTTAGCAGATCTGGAGGGGGATCTTAAAGGCCATCTTGTCCAGGTGCCTTTTGTCTCCCTAACAAGTGGACAGCCTGCTCCTCCAGATTGGTGGGATTCATTGTCTTTTGAGGCATTTGTATTCCATTTGGACAGTTCCCTATTTCATGGATGGCTTTATTGATTCACTCATTCAGTAGACATATTTACTGAGGGCCTACTTCGTGCAGGGTCTTGGACTAGTGCTGGCTGGTGAGTACAGTGGCCCTGGGTCCTGCCCTCACAGAACTGACATTGTTGCAATTATTATACAGTTGTTTCTACAGGGCCATGGATTTTACCTTACTGTAATTTCTCTAAGTCCTAATTCTGTCCAGTGGTCTCCAAAGAATATATATTTTTAAATTTATTTTTTAATTGAAATGTAATTGACTAAACATATTTATGGCATATAGAGTTGACTATCAATATCTGTGTATAATGTGTGATGATCTATTATTAGCATGTTGATCATCACAAATTGTAATTATTCTTTGTGTTCCTTACTCAATTACTCCCTAACACTCCTCCTCCCCATTTCCCACCTCTAGTACCATAGGTCTATTCTCTACTGAAAGTTCAACATATGATTGTGGCCTTCATTCCTTCCTTTTCTTTTTTCCTCTCTTCCACTTATGAGTGAGGACATGCAGTATTTCTCTTTCTGTGCCTGGCTTATTTCACTTAACATGATTTTCTCTAAGTTCATCCATGTTACTGCAAATGGCAGAATTTCATTCTTTCTTATAGCAGAGTGGTATTCTATTAACCACCGTTTCCTTATCCAGTCATCCATCAATGGACATTTAGATTGGTTCCACATCTGGGGGATTGTAAATAGAGCTGCGATGAACATGGGAGTGCAGGTATCCCTTTGACATGATGATTTCCATTCCTCTAGGTATACACCCAGCAGTGGGATTGCTGGATCATATGGAAGATCTGTCTGTAGTTTTTTGAGGAACCTCCATACTGGTTTCCATAGTGGCTGTTCTAATTCACACTCCTACCAGTAGTGTGGGAGGGTTCCCCTTTCTCCACATCCTTGCCAGCATTTGTTATTCTTTTTGATGATAGCCAATCTAACTGGGGTGGGATGATATCTCAGTGTGGTTTTGACTTGCTTTTCCCTGATGCTGAGTGATATTGAGCGTTTTTTCCATGTACCTGTTAGCCATTTGTATGTCTACCTTTGAAAAATGTCTATTCAGCTCCTTTGCCCATTTTTAAGTTGGATTATTTGTTTTTTTTTTTTTACTGTGTAGTTGTTTGAGTTCCTTGTATATTATGGATATTAATCCCTTGTTGGATGTATAGTTTGCAAATATTTCCCCCCATTCTGTAGATGGTCTTTTCACTCTGTTGATTGTTTCCTTTGCTGTGCAGATAATGAATATTTCTAATCCCTCTTCCACAAGACAGCACTTCAGATATTAAATACTGTTGTCATTTTGTCCCCCTGAGTCCTTTTAATTTTTTTTTCAGGTTTGCTATTCATTCCAGTTACTTCCATCATTTGCCATAGGACATTGTCTAGAGCTGTGCAGCCTGATTTGGTAGTCATGAGTCATACACATAAATGTAAACTAATTAGAATGAAATGAAACTAAAAATTCACTTCCTCAGTAGGACTAGTCACATTTCAAGAGCTCAATAGCCGTGTGTAGGTAGTGACCACCATGTTGGAGACAGAATGTTTCTTCATGGCAGGAAGTGCTATTGGGCAGGGTCGTCTATAGCTCCTTGACCATCTTGGCCACAGATGCTGAATTAACCCTGTTTTTTTTGTTGGCATCATTCTTAAATGGAACTGAATAATATAATATCTTTGTTTCTGGTCTAACTAATTCAGAGTATAACAAAACTATCCCTTTCCTAGTTTCAAGTAGTATTCTTCCATTAATGAAACATAAGATCAAAGTAACGTTCTTAACAGTCACATTGTATTTCTTACTCATTTTGAATTTAAAGTCAGC
Organism: Galeopterus variegatus; assembly: GCF_000696425.1. NCBI lineage: Eukaryota > Metazoa > Chordata > Mammalia > Dermoptera > Cynocephalidae > Galeopterus > Galeopterus variegatus. The sequence continues at coordinate 21,065 of NW_007726414.1, read as the reverse complement.
ACATTTTTGCGCAGACTTTCTCCATGTGGAGAGCGCTGTTTCTTCCATCCTGTACTTGTCCACTTATGTTTTAAGACCCGCACTTAATGATAGAGTTTGGACGTATTGTCCTCCCAGAACTCATGGAAATCTGATCTCAGATGTGACAGTTTGGGTACCCAGTCTTAGGTATTTCTGTTATAGCAACACAAAACAGACTAATACACTTAATATTTTGCATTTACCTCTAGAGAATTTCACCTTGCTAACTGTCAGCGAATTGGTCACCTTGTTGAATTTTTTTTTTTCAATTTTTCTTCTGACTTCAGAATGGTCGTTTCCCTTCCTATCTTTAGTTATCCTTGAATTTGAGTGGATTGGTGATGATATCAGCATCCAAGTTATTGATAAGAAGATGAACAGGACAGGGCTCTGGAGAGAGCTCAGTGGCGTGTCATTAGAGACTACATTCAAATTGGCATAGCCATAATTAATCAACACTTCCAGAGGAAAGCTTTTAGTGGGTTATTTAATGTACCTATTTTCATTGTGTCGAGTCTATGTTTCTTTATATTTTTGCGAGAAGATGAACAGGACAGGGCTCTGGAGAGAGCTCAGTGGCGTGTCATTAGAGACTACATTCTAAATTGGCATAGCCATAATTAATCAACACTTCCAGAGGAAAGCTTTTAGTGGGTTATTTAATGTACCTATTTTCATTATGTCGAGTCTATGTTTCTTTATATTTTTGCGCTGGAGTTATATGAAAAACTTAGTCAAAATGCCTTGCTGAATTCCAGATTTTAGAACCATAGCAGCCTCTCAATCTCCAACTTAAGTGAGCATGAGAAAAGGGAATGACCATTGTGTGACATGTGTTATTCTTAGTGAATCCATGCAGATTCCAAGTATTCGTGCCTGCTCTGAATGTCCCCCTGCCCACCTTGTACATAATGCATGCTAGAATTTTGTCTGGGATTAGCTTGCTGCTTACTGATTTATGATCAGCAGAGCCTCTGTTTTTGTTTCTTTTCATTTGCTAGTATTCCTCCTATTCTCCAGAATTTTTCAGTTTGCCACTGATGTTCTGGCTACCTTATACTCCATGCCTTGAGTAGTCTGGGGTTTAATTCATCAGGGCCAGGAGCCTTGGACTTATTTAGAGAGGGCAGGCACTTTGACACTCATGGTACCTATTTTGGACCTCAATTCCCTCTAACTGGTATCCCCTCTATTCTTTATGGAAAGCATATTGTCCTTGACAGAACATAGATGCAGACTGGAGTTGAGCAATTTCACTTGCTGTCACCATTAGCATCATACCACCCTCTCCAGGCAAGAGACCTGTGTCGTCTTCTTGTTCTGCTTGCCCTAAGTATAACAAAAATAGCCCTTTTGTAGTTCTTTGAGTTTTCAGCTGGGCTCAGCTCATTCCAGCCTTTTGCCTTCTTGACACTTGTGTCAGAAGCTGGAAGATTTTTCATTTGAGGATCGAGGCATTCTTTGAAGCAGATGACTTTTAAAGAGCTGCCTAGATAGAAAGCTATAATATTGGGAATGACATTTGGTACATGTCTTTGCCTCCACCTTCTCTTTGGATGAGGAGCATTAATTTCTTTGGCTACTTTGGGAATTAATGGAGGATCAACTTTTCTAAACCTTCTCTCTCTTGCTCACTGCTCGCCAGTCCCCAATCCCTTTGCTAAAATCACTTTATTGAAACCCTTTTATGATGGGTGTAATGTACTGTGGAAACTGGTTTTTAGATGGCAGTGAGTTCTGTAGAAGGTACAGGGTCTTCTCTACAGGCAGGCTTCTGGCACCTCCAAAACATCATGGAAAGTCAGCTGTCTGGTTAACACTGATTTAACAGTGTCCCTAGAGCTTGTGGTTAAGAAAAAGACTCTGGAGTCTCACATGTTTAAATCCCAGCTTCCCTACTTATCATCTTTATGACCTTTCTCAAAATATTAACCTTGCTGTGTTTGAATTTCCTCTAAGGTAGTCCCTGTCCCAGAAGGCTGTTCCAAGATTCAGATTAGTTAATGTATAAGTAAGTTTTCAATGTAATATTTGGCACATAGTTAATGCTAAATAAAAGCTCTCTAATAGCAGCTTTTGTTATTTGCATACGGAGTCCCTCAGGTCCAAAAGACCCCAAATAATTGAAATCAATGAGCAGTCAGATGGCAGCATTTTCAATTCTAATGCCCAGGGAGGGGCATGAGAAATCAATAGCTGATTTTCTGTTCCTCCACTCAATGCATCATCGTGCAGGATGTGAGAAAGTAATGGAGATGCAGAGCCAGCCAGTCATGTGGGGGGAGGACACTTGTTCCTTTGAGGAGCGTCTAGTCCGTATCCTTCTCACATCTGGCCGGCTGTGTACATGAACACATGCCGTGTATGTGAATACCTCATGTATTCCCTCTTGCTTGTCCCCTCCCTCCCAAGTGAAATTACTTTACTGTTTACTTTTGTTTTTTTTCCAAAAACGCCCTGGGACCACAGCCAGTTTGGGATTTTTGCTTTGGTTTAGGATTGGTTAACACTGTGAAACTCCAAGTTCAGTGACCTGGGGATGATAATTCAGCAAAAAGTCCCCAAACAAAGAAGCAAAAGCATCGGTTTGCTTGGAAGCCTGCTGGAAGAGAGGACCCTGTATCTCGTACAGAACACATCACCATCTGAAATTCTGAAAATGAATTTCCGCAGTGCATTTACTCCCTGATCAATGAGAACGCCTGGTTATAATAGATGTCCCCTTCTCCCCCATTGTCAGAGATTGCACTGACTAGTGTAATCTTTGCACCTCAGGGCCTTTGGACGTGCTGTTCCTTCTGCTTAAATGCTGTTCTTTCTCATGTCCCGGGGCTGTGTCCTTCTGATCATTTAGGCTCCAGCTCAAAACAACAATCCCTGACTATCCTTGATAAATTATGTTCTCTGTCCACTCTCCTTTCCTCATCACTCTTTCTCTTGTCATCCATTTAAAAAAAATTCAATATCTGAAATACTCATTTTTTCAAGAATTTAAGATGTGCAAAGGTAAGAGACCTTACCTGTTCACTGCAGTGTCCCAGTGCCTGGAGGCAGTGCCTAGCACATAGTTGGGGCTCAAAAATATTTGGTGAGTGAATGAATTTTAAAATTCAATGCAGGGGGAGCTACTATAAAAGAAGAAAGCTTAAGTTCCGCATTTGCCCATGGGTAGCAGACTCTTCTGGTACCTCGTGCCCTATCCCTTCAGCCCCTGCCACTGATTTCAGCCACAGTTGCAAAGGCCAGTTCTGAGCAAGTGCAGATTCACCTTGAGCAGCTCCTGGTCCATCCCTAGCATTCGCCAGGCATCTTTCCACCTTCTCCTGGGGCCTTCTCCAACCTAGAAGTTAGCTTACATTAACCTGGATGTGAATGCCCTAAGGGAAACCCTCAGCCAGTGGGGTGAGGAGCTGAGAAATAAATGTTCCCACCTCCTGTCCTTGGGTGACGATTTTGGGAGCCATTCTCTGTGCTTCTAGGGAGGCCCTGGTGGACTCCAGCTGCTGCTGCTCACATCAGCAGCCTTGATTATGCATTCTTGTCGCTGAGAAATAAATGTTCCCACCTCCTGTCCTTGGGTGACGATTTTGGGAGCCATTCTCTGTACTTCTAGGCAGGCCCTGGTGGACTCCAGCTGCTGCTGCTCACATCAGCAGCCTTGATTATGCATTCTTGTCCTTGTCCCAGGCTCTGTTTTGGGGAGAACTAGACCCCATTCATACTGATGATTTCACTTTGTGATTGCCTCTCTTTGGCATAGCCTGCATAGACACTTGTGATACAAATCGGGAAACCTTTTATGAACCTCTTTACGAATGTTTGCCTGCTTATGTATTTTATCTCTTTCAGAATGCAAGGTTCTATTTGTCGTTGGACTTCCAACACCTGTCGTCCTAAAGATGTTAGAAATTTCATCTCCCTCTTACAGCTGTTCACTGAGCCAGCCGCTGGCCTATGGCTCTCCCCGTTTCCTTCTTGAAGACACAATCATGGAATCAAGCTTGCTATTGCTTGCCCAGGCCATGCGTATTTATAGCACCGGCTTTAAAATTGTGGGCTCACTTTCAGAGGGGCTTGCTTTGAAATAGACTTTCTGAAAGACCTCTGTGGGGATAATGAGGCCATTTCTACACTTGCAAGTTGGAATATATTATAGAATAGTGGTTGCAAGAGGTACTTGAAACGGTGAAGTTTTCTATACAGGGCAAATTTTTTTTTTTTTTTTTAACTTTCCAGGAACCATTCAGCAACTGTTTCCTGGTGCTTTTGTGACTGGTTTATGGCTTTCACAGTAATCTTTGCAGCATCTGTCAGTTTTCTTTCAAACTTCCGGGAGAATTGATGGGTGATAGGTTTGGCTTATGTGGGGGGGAGGGAAGAACGAGGGAGCAAACAGCTGTGATACTGCACATCAGAGAGACGGTTTTGCCTGCTCCTTGGAAGGGGATTCTTTAACCTTTTTTGTGCTATGGGTCCCTTTAGAGGTTTGATGAAGCCAGTGGATCCTGTCTCAGAACAATGTTTAAAACACATAAAAGAAAATTCATTAGATTACAAAGAAAGCCAACTACACAGAAATGTAGCAATCAAAACATGAAAACATTTTGTTGCATAGAATATTTGTGCTTTTGTATTAACGCATCAAGCAACACGATCTACAAGCAGGTCCAAAAACTATATCATTACGAGGTTGTTGATGGATACATATATTGAGGTATTTGTGATAAACTGTAATGAAATTTGAAAATACCTATGATTTCTATTTGCAACCGAGTCATAGGAGCTGCTAACTAATCATGTGGTTTGTTGCTGACATACATAATTGAAGACAATGATGAATTTTAAATAAAATTTAGTGAAAATAAAGATGTTATTTTTTTTTTCCTTATCCTAGTTCATGGATCCCTGAATTCTATCCAAGGATTCAGATTCAGAATCCCTATTCTTGGGATTAACAATTACATTAAAGCCTTTGGTGAAGCTGCTGTTTGCTAGATGGGTGGGTGACCCTTTGCTCCAGCATCTGTCTCCCAAGAGATGCTCAAGAAATGTCTGTTGAGTGGCAGCACCGCCTAGCACTGTGCCTGCCTGCCATTGCTACAGGCCAGATAAATGCTAACGATGAGAGGACGCTGGGATGTTATATCTTGGGATTCCTGTCCCTGAGGTTTTTTTTTTTCTTGGTTGTTGTTCCTTTCATTTATTATAGAAATGGCCATTGATTGGGAGAACCAATGATGTCTGAAATTACTTATTAGATTGAAAATACTTTGGAAAGTGATTTTACTAACTCTGTCAGGTTTTCTCAAGCAGAATCTGTTTGCTGATTATACTAGTTTGCATAATGTTGTAGGATGAACAAGCCTGCTTCCTGTTTTGATATCAAATGTTTTCATGTCTAGTAAGGTTTCAATTTATTTTCATACCCACATACAAAAATATATACATATAGGAGAAAGTATTAGAAGAAAAAGACAAAAAGACACAGTTATAACTAGAGTATGCATACAAAAAAAGAATGATACAATTATTGGCTGGAAAAAAAATGGTGGTATGGGTAAGAGGGGCAGAGAATTAATGCATCGATTATAGGATGCCCACTGTTAGATGTTAGGCAGTGTTTCCCAGTGGTTAAGAGGGCACACTCAGGAACCCGGGTTCATATTTCAGCTCTGCCACTTGGAAGCTGACCTTGGGTAAGTCATATCACATTCCTGCCTCCACATTTCCTCCTTTGTAAAATGGAGACGATAGCACCTGCCGCAAGGCATGGTAGGGAGGATTAAATGAGTTAATGTACAGAAAGCTCTTAGAGCAGAGCCAGGCATTTATATGGGCTTCAGAAATGGTGTCAGCTGCTGCTGTTATCAATCATAACAACTCACGTCAGTACAGGTGCCATTTACAGAGCCCTTCCCTCATTTGAACTTCACAGTGACTCAGGTAGCTATTTTTTTTTTCCTTTTTGTCTTTTTTACTGACCGGTAACGGGATCGCAACCCTCGGTGTTGCGCCCGCACCGCGCTCAGCCAGTGAGCGGGAACCGGTCTCCACATGGGATCCGAACCCTCAGCGGGAGCGCCGCCGCGCTCCCAAGCGGCGCACTCTCCAGTGCGCCCCCGGGCCGGCCCTCAGGTAGCTATTTTTTTTTCCTTTTTGTCTTTTTTACTGACCGGTAACGGGATCGCAACCCTCGGTGTTGCGCCCGCACCGCGCTCAGCCAGTGAGCGGGAACCGGTCTCCACATGGGATCCGAACCCTCAGCGGGAGCGCCGCCGCGCTCCCAAGCGGCGCACTCTCCAGTGCGCCCCCGGGCCGGCCCTCAGGTAGCTATTTTTTTTTCCTTTTTGTCTTTTTTACTGACCGGTAACGGGATCGCAACCCTCGGTGTTGCGCCCGCACCGCGCTCAGCCAGTGAGCGGGAACCGGTCTCCACATGGGATCCGAACCCTCAGCGGGAGCGCCGCCGCGCTCCCAAGCGGCGCACTCTCCAGTGCGCCACCGGGCCGGCCCTCAGGTAGCTATTTAAATCCATTTTCCAGATGAAGAACATGAGGTTCAGAGAGTGGTAATGATTCACCCATTGAAAGGATGTGAAGCAGCAGGGACAAGAACCCACCCCTTGGGATGACAAGACCTGGCCACGTTCTAGTGTGTTCCATTGTGTTTAGCTTCGGCTGAAGTTGACTTTTGCCATCTCAGATTTTACAAATGGAAAAAGCTGATCCTTCAAAGATCCAGTGCTGTCCAGTAGAACTTTCTATCGTAGCAGAGATGTTCTATAACTGTGCTGTCCAGTATGACAGTATTCACCTAAGTAATATTAAACAACACGTGAAATGTGGCTCATGCGACTGATGAACTCAATTTAAAATTTTAGTATAAGTTAATTTAAATATACATGGGAAAATGTGGCTAGTAGCTACCAGCTGGACAGTGCAGACAGAGTTGCTGTTATGTCTGAAGGCTTGGGTGTAAAGCCCAATTCTGCCACCAATTAGCTTTGTAACCTTGGGAAGGTAACTTCTGGGGCCTCAGTTTCCCTGTCTAGAGCTGGACAGTGCAGACAGAGTTGCTGTTATGTCTGAAGGCTTGGGTGTAAAGCCCAATTCTACCACCAATTAGCTTTGTAACCTTGGGAAGGTAACTTCTGGGGCCTCATTTTCCCTGTCTATGAAATGGGATAATTCTATTTAGATTTAATTAAAAACTCACTCCAGTTAGGCCAAGCAAAGATGAGAATTATTTTAAAAAATTTTAAAAAGTTGTAGGAGTTCTTGTGGAATCCAAGGGAAGGCATGCAGGCAGGCCAAAGAAAGTCTTGAAACTAAAAATAGAATGGCCTTCAGGGATCTGGATCATGCTCTTCTGTCTCATTTCTGCATTTATGTGCATCTGTGAAGTCTGGCTTTCTTTGTTTTTCCTGTATGTGATGAGGGAAGATGGCTCATCCACACCTCCCAAATTTATATATCTCTCTTCTGACAGCTTATTCTAGAATGATAGCTGTCTCTCAATCTCAACTCTCAGTTCCAGGAAGAGGAAACTTCACTTGGCTTCACTTGAATTAGTCATAGGAAGCCAGAATACATAGAAAACCATGCTGCTCTGCCCCCTTTTATGAGGTTGGTGGGGGCTGGGGATATTTCCATTGAAATAGTAACTATGAATTGTGTCTGATCAACATCTAAGAAAATGTCTGTGGTTAAAAATTTTGTCACAAGGTGGAAACTGATTGAAAAACCATATTTATTAGGTGAAGGAGACTGGGCATCCTGGTTAAATTTAGGTGTTCAAATTCATTCATCGATTCAACAAATATTTGTTAAATGCTTGGTACATGACAGGTGCTGTACTCATTAAGGGCTGGAGATGAGATACAGTGCTGAGAGAAGAGGCCTGATCTGTGCACTCGTAGAGCTTCAAGTTGTATGAGAAACACCCACAAGAGAGTAAAAATGCAATTCTTAAGAGTACCAAGAAGAAAAGACTAAAATTTGGGATTTTAATTAGTTAGAGAGTGCTTCCCTGAGGTGATGGCTACCCTGAGACATGAAGGATGAGTAGGAATTAACTAGATGGAGAAGGACAGAAGAATATCTGGCCCTGAAGAGAAGAAATGGCATGTGCAAAGGCCCTGTGGTAGGAAGGCTATAAAGGACTGGAAGAAAAAGCTGGATAATATTGGAACTTCATAGCCTCTGCTCTTTCTGGCCCCAGTTACCAAAGGAACTTTGAAATTGATGGGTTTTCAGTTGGCTCTATTATTTTAATTAAAGTTTAAAAGTCCTATAGTTTCCAAAGATAAACTTGCATTCTATGTATTTTTGTGTTACATAGCATATTATGGTAATGTTGGTTTTTACATGCATTTCTTCCTTTTGGGGGTAAATAGGGCATTTATTACCTTGAGGACATAAACTCATGACTAGAAAGAGAGGTCATTCTTTACAGCCTCCTGCGTTGCTCTGCTTTAGAAATCTGCTAAAGGGTGTGGCGCATCTCCTGTGTCTTGGAGTTATGGGATCATCATCCACTGTTTCCTTATATAGGCATACTTGCTGCCAGAATATTTCCCTGATGCCTGAGTGAAGCCGTGGTTAGTGAATTTGTGCGTGAACCTGTGGACTCGATATAGAAATTTCTTAGGACTCAGGTTCTGGTTGTAATGCATTATAAACGTGAGCTGTTTCTTTCTCAAATCCTGAATAAGGAGAGTGGCTTTTATCTGAGTCAGTGATATCAAACCATAGGAAGAGTTTAAGACAACTGCTGCAAATGCCAAGAAGTTTTTTTCTAAATGAAGAAAAAAATTCAGGGTGTGTTATTGTCTGTGGATAACAACTTTTGGTTACACCCATATTCCTGAATTTTGTTTTTAATTTTCATAATATATTTTATTTAATTCACTGTATCTCAGATAATAACTGAAATATGCTGTAATGCACATAACTCATATTAAAAATTATTAATGAGAATTTTTTTTGTGTACTGAGTTTTTAAGATACGGTGTGAACTTTACACTTACAGTGCATCTCAGTTCGAATGCTAAATTTTCATTGGAAATATTGGATAGGTATTTCTTTTGTTTTGTAAAGTTTATATAAGAGAATATAGATGTGTGGCTGAAATTTATGTGACATGTTCCTCCCATCACTATGGCCAGTTGTTGGGAAGACTCCATCTTTTTTTAACAACGTCATCCTTGAACCGAGAGATATTCTAAGTTGGACTTTCTGAATTGTCTAAATTTTAGTCTTCAGACAGTCTTGGCTGACCACTTACTATCCTACCTCAACCCCAGTCTAGTTTTTGCAGGCTTTTCTTTTATTTTACACTACCTTTTCTTCCTAGATGGTGGAATCTTCCAGTCTAATTTGGAATCTTGAGCTCAACACTTACATGTTTTGTGCCCTTGTGTAAGTAAGTGGAATTATTTATTTTCTCCCCTATAAATAGAGATTAAAAAACAAAACAAACAGAAAAACAGTTGTTTCATAGGGTCATTCTAAGGATTAAATGAGATGAGAGGTAAAGAGCTTGGTCCAGTGTTTGACCAAGAGTAGATATGCACAAAATTATTATTGTGATATCAGATTCTTTGATTCTCTTCTCTTGACTTAAACAAGATGCAAAATAATCAAATATGTCCTTTCAGTATTTTCTAGGGCCTGTGAACGTTTTTCTGGATTTTAGGGTCACACATAACATGTTGATCTTAATTTCAGACAAGTGATTGGTTATCAATCACTGCTGGCCAAGACTGACATTTATAAAAGCTGTAAAATGTGGGTCCTTGGGGTTCTATCCCATCCCCTCCCCTTTCACTTTGTCCTCCTCTAGGTCTCCTGACAGCAATCACTTCCCTATACCACATGCACTTGACCTCCTTATTTACCTTAATCCAAACCGTACCAGTCCTTTGCCCCATTCCTTTACAGCCTTGCTCTCTACCGGGAAATCCGTGAATCCCAATGTGATCCATTGCCTGTTACTTCCTGTGTTGTGTGGTCAGGTAGTATTTTTCATTTTATTAATTAGCAGTAATGCTTTACCCTGATGTAACCATGTCAAGGTGGAAATTTTGAGTTTTGGTCTGGCAAATAGGATGTGTAGAGAAAAGGAGAGTCAGTGAGGTGACAATTAGGACAAGTTGAACTTTGGACCTGTTAAAGCATATGGTGTCTTGTTGATATGTTCATGTATTTATATCTCTCTATCAAAACAGATTTGAGAGCTTTTTTTTTTTTTTTGTCTTTTTCCGTGTCCGGCAACGGATCGCAACCCTCAGTGTCGCCCCCGTACCGGACCGGGACCGGCAACGGGATCGCAACCCTCGGTGCTGCTCCCGCGCCTCGCTCAGCCAGTGAGCGGGAACCGGTCTGTATGTGGGATCCGAACCCTCGGCGGGAGCGCCGCCACGCTTCCCACGCGGCGCACTATAGCAGTGCGCCACTGGGCCAGCCCAGATTTGAGAGCTTTTTTTTTTTTTTTGTCTTTTTCCGTGTCCGGCAACGGATCGCAACCCTCAGTGTCGCCCCCGTACCGGACCGGGACCGGCAACGGGATCGCAACCCTCGGTGCTGCTCCCGCGCCTCGCTCAGCCAGTGAGCGGGAACCGGTCTGTATGTGGGATCCGAACCCTCGGCGGGAGCGCCGCCAAGCTTCCCACGCGGCGCGCTCA
>NW_007726414.1:0-10217 GCF_000696425.1 Galeopterus variegatus | reverse complement strand
GGGAGCGCCGCCGCGCTTCCCAAGCGGCGCACTATAGCAGTGCGCCACCGGGCCAGCCCAGATTTGAGAGCTTTTGAAAATATTCAATAAAATGAAAGATAAACAGAAAATAAGAATAACTAAGCATAAGATTAGCATATAAAATGCATGGTGAAAGGCCTTATTCACTTACTGAAAATGGAGTATAAATTTGGCTCTGGGCTTCCTAGCAGCCTAAGTGAAAAGTAAAAAACAATCAGTGGTGTGATGGACAGTGTCCCTCAGATAAAAACTAATATTCCTGGTGCCAAGACCTGGGACTTAAACCTTATAGTTAGTTCATTAGTTTGCCCCACAAGGAGTGTCTGAGATACCCAGCAGGATATGTGAGAGGACATCATCGTAGAGGCCTGGCTCATTGTCAACTCCCCAGACAGCTCGCCGGTTGCATCTCTTTGTTTTTCTCATTGAGACCTTAGTCTGTGCTAAACAAGCAGTCAGTAAAGTGTGTTGCCAGTTCATCTTCTCTTGAGGCTGTAGAAAAGTCAGTTAATATTTGTTGTACTTACCTGTAAGGCAGATGCCAGCCCTAGAGAAAGTTAATGAAGGGAGAAACTGGAGATTGCAAAATGGTAATGATGGTTTGTTCACTCACTCACTTAAGCACTGGCTCATTCATTTACAGAGATTTATTGAGAACCTGTGTCTGCTACATGCTGCTTTTGACCTTGGAACATCAATTTTTCTTTGACTCTCTTTTGTTTCCTCTGTAACACCTCCCTCAGTCCACAGTTATTTTATTCATACTTGTTTACCTGTTTGTCCCCTCATGCTGGAATGGAAGCTCCAGAACACCAGAACCTTGTCCATCCTCTGTGCCCAGCACCCAACACAGGGTCTGGTGCAGAAGAGTTGATCAAAAAATACTTGTTGAATGATGGCTTAGTCCATTTTCTGTTGCTATAACTGAATAACTGAGACTGGTTAATTTATAAAGAGAAGAAATTTATTTCTTACAGTTCTTTTTTTTTCCTTTTTTTTGTCTTTTTTACTGACCAGTAACGGGATTGCAACCCTCGGTGTCACGCCCGTACCGGGGACCGGCAATGGGATCACAACTCTCGGTGTTGCGCCCGCACCGCGCTCAGCCAGTGAGCGGGAACCGGTCTCCACATGGGATCCGAACCCTCGGCGGGAGCGCCACCGCGCTCCCAAGCTGCGCACTCTCCAGTGCGCCACCGGGCCGGCCCTATTTCTTACAGTTCTGGAAGCTGGCAAGTCCAAGGCCAAGGGGCCACACCTGGTGAGGGCCTTCTTGCTGTTGGGGACTCTGCAGAATCCCGGGGTGGTACAGGGCATTACTTGGAGAGGGGGTTCACGAGAGATCACCAATGGCCCTCAAAGTGGCTTTTATAACAGACCCACTCTTGTGATAACTAACCCACTCCTTTAATAACCTGTTAATCCATTAATCTATGAGGGCAAAGCCCTCATGACCCAGTCACCTCCCAAAGGTCCCACCTCTCAGCACTGCTGCATTGGGGACCAAATTTCTAACGTGAACTTTTGGGAGTCACATTCAAACCATAGTAAAGGTGGCCTACTGAACACAGAGATGGAACGTGTGCTCAGCTCTTCGGGATGAGTATATCCAGGCCCTCCTTATCTAGCCTGTCTCCCCTCCCGCTAAGTTCTGTGGTTTCTTTTAGTGGCCCTTGCACCCCTCCCCCCCAATCAAATCAAAAGAAAACAAAACCCACACACATATACAGAGCTGCAAATCAATCAATCAATCAATCAATCAATCAATCAAATAAAACAAAACATCCCCAAACACCTCTTTATTCCTGTCCATCTTTCCTTTCACTCTTCTGTACTGTTGCCTCTTCGAGGAAGTTTTCCTGGATTACAGCAGTCCTCACTGATCTTACTCTTCTCTCCATTATTAAAGTCTTTATTTTCATTGTTCTAAAAGACACTGCCAAATACTTAATGACCTACTTTCTTGTTGCTGCACGTATGTTTGTCTTCTCCAATTAGACAAGAATTAATTGGTCTTATTTTTAATATCTGCCAGCATGTCTAGATATAGTGCCAGTACCAGCTCTGTTTTCAGTACATACAGGCTGAGTGTTTTAAAACTTTAAGTATCTTGGGAGCTTTGATAGATTGTAGCATGGATTTCTGTCATAGAAGTAACAGGGAGAATCAACCAATTCAAGTACTGAGTCTTGCATGTATTTAATTCATTTTTATATGGATTTTAAAAAAAAGAAAATGTAATTTTATTAATATTATTTTTGCATTCTAGGGTGTTGTTGCAGAGCAGTTGGGAGGAAAGGGAGAGGGGAAAGGGGAAGGAAATGGGATGGAAGAAGGAGGAAGGAGGAGGCGTGGGATTGAGGCCTGTGGCACCCCCTCATTCCCACAGGGGAGACCGGGGGGCTTCCAGCAGCAGCTTGGTCATTGCTGGGCTGGGTGCAGATGAATCTTGCATTTATTATGTGTAATATTTTATAGAAATAATCACCTTTTCATTTAGAAGCCATTAGTGTATTTTTACTTTTTTTTTTTTTGGTAATGCTATTTAGTGTGATATTGTTATTTAAACTATGTCTTATGTTTATTTAAGGACAATTTGTGTTATGTTTATAAATCTGGTTTTATTAAAAAATGAAAACGTAATTATAATAAAAATAGGTATTATAAATCTGTTCGCATTAGCACAATCAGAAGACTTCCTTTTTTTGCCCACAGGAGGGCACTGTTGTCAAACAAAAGATGATTTTAAGGTTGAAATTTTAATCAAGGTTTAGATTAAGCTTTTAAGAAGCATTTATCCTACTAATGGATCAGAACAGTCAATATTGTCTGCGATGGGCTTTGTCTTGCTGTGTGATCCTGCCAGGGCTGAATTTACTGTGTATATGTCCGTGAGCTCTCTGTTATCAACAGCTGAATCATACTGTATTTTTTCTAAAATGCTCTGTGAGTCATCTTTACAGCTGGAATGCACCTTTTATGTCATCTAACTGAACTATATTAGTTTTCAGGTGAAGAATTTGGGAAGCATAGAGACTAAATGACCATTCATTTGGGAGTGAAACTAGAGAATTACGTTTATTCACTTATTAACAAGACTTATTTAATTCTCCTGATCCACAAGGTATTATACTAGAGGTAAGGGTAGAAGAGAAATAAGACATCATCCCTCCCCTCAAGAGGTTTACATTCTGTTAATGAACAAATAGCCTCCCACCCACCCATAGATAGTAACAGTCAAAGTATTAGAGTTGCTTTTATTGATATTTATATACAACTTTTTTTTTAATGAATATTCTTTATGTAGAGGTTAGACCATATTATGTAAAACCTTTTGGGATTGAAGTTTATGTGCTTGGCAACTCAGGGATAGCCTCCAAAATATTATGTTGGCTATTTATACTATGTTAAATAAAATCCTTGGATGCTCTGTTTTGATTATTTGAAAAATGAGAAATGAAAGGAAAAGTTCCAATTAAAAACTGATCTAATTAAAAAAAAAAAAAAACCCTCTGCAGGAAGGATAATTGGGCCTTGAGAGGTTTATGGCTAAATTGCCATTACTGTTCACATTTGTTTGTCCCTAGACCTGGGCAATTTCTCTTGGACAACAAGCTGTGGAGCCATGCTGGGCGTTGCTGAATTTGGTGAGCATACCTTATTTCATGTAACTTGCTGGTTCATTTTCTCTGTTTTATGTATACAGGCTCTCAGTGAACCATTATCACTTAGCAATGATTGCTTTTGTACTTGAAGGTTAGTTTTTCTTCATTAAAAAAATGCACTGTTTGACCATATATCCATTAGAAATGAGTGTGTCACTATACTTAAAGCTGCTGTGTGGTTTTAAGAAATTTCTTGGTTCTTAATATGACAGAGTGTGAACCTTATACAAACATAGCACATCTATTTAATTTATTTAAATCATCTCTGACTAGAAGAGCCCTTTAAAAGAACTCTCTACCACCTAATTTAGATGAGATGGTATTGGTAACACTTGAAATTAAAATGCCATTGCCATTTATAAAATTCTTTAATATTTAATAGACACTGTTATTTTCTTTAATGGCTCATTTGCAACATACTCCAGCATGTCGTAAAATGGCTTAGTAGTAAATTCTTCATTGATGTTTTTAAGCAAGCAATAAAAAAGCAATTTATGACATGTGTATACCACATATTGGTAGAAAAATGTGCCTGCTTTAACATATGACGGTAAATATGCTTTAAATTATAAAGTAATTCCACACATCATGTGATAATTATAAATGATAGCTCAGTGGAGGTAGTGGCCCTATATCAGTGCTTGGAACGCATTCACGTAAACGGTGGTAATCTATTAAGTACATTTATTTTCATCAGCACACACTTAAATATAAGAAGCTCATTAATACCCGTCTTACTTCAGAATAAATTTGTCCAGAGAGAGGTTACATTTGGTCGTGCATACTTTTGGTGGAAAAGCTGCTTGCAAATTTCCAAAGACAAATTAATGTGGTTGTGTTATTTAAGCAACCGGAAATGGAAACATCTTTTCTCATTTCTGTCTAGAGAAGTGATACATTGTTTTATGCAGGCAAGTTCTGTTTCGAAATTTCCATTGGTTGCTGGGCAAGACATCACTTAGTGGGACAGTCTTTTCGCCCCCCCCCCCCCATCCACTCATAAAATTCTTTTTTCACTCCCCAATCCAGGTTGCTAATTTATGAAACATTTCCCACTTCCATCATCTTCTGGCTTGAAGTAAGCGTGGAAAAATGATTTACCGCAGTGTTTAAACTCTTAAGAGTGCCACCGCTTACATCATTAGCTAGAAGAATTATTTCTTCTTGCGCCTTGATACCCAGGGGCTGAGAACAGAAGTCATACGGCCATCCTGGTAGATCCCAGCTTGGGAGGTCAGAGATGAACTGATGGTGAGTCTGGAAATAGCTAATTATCTAAAGCTCCCACTCTGGAGGGGATGAAAGATGCGCTTGGAGACCTCCCCGGTGAGTGGGCAGGCAGGAAGGGCTGTGTGGTTTAGTAGCAGGTGGACTGCTTGTTAATTAAGCAGATTCTGCCTTGCTATGTTGTTGCAAAAATGCTTCCAAATTGGAGGGTGTCAGGAAATGAGTTCGAGTGGATGCACAGCCAAAAATTCATTGTTTTGTTTTATTTTGGTGCTGAATTCCTTCATAGAAATCAACAGAAGTAATTGTAGCCTTCACGTGTGATGTTCTGACTCTGGTGTATCTTCACTGAAATGTTTTAGGGAATTCTGATCTTAAGTGCGGTTGCTTCTCATCTTTTTGAAAAATAGGGTCTTAAGCACTCAAAGTCTTTATAATTCTGGCATGTTTGGTCTTCATTTAGGAAATGACATTAGTTAGCTTTTAATAAATCTGTAGCAAATCAGAACCCTGGCTAATATTTTTCACCAGCTTTTCAGAGGTGAGGCAGAATTTATTTAGGGATTAATATAAACCATCATAGGCTGAATCCCAGGATCTGCTAACAAATTCAGTCCAATTGTCTGCACAAATTCAGCCACAGATGGAATTTTTAACTTCAGATCGATGACCTATATCTTCAGATCCTGAAGAAAGATGAATTTATTTTCAGCCTATTTACTAAAACATAGAAAGGGACTGATACTTTTTGGAAATGCTTTCACTAGAATTAAAACAGTAGGGACCTTGGTGCCAGACGGTGAGATTGGAGTCCTGCTCAGCCACTGACTAGCAGAGTGAGCTTGGGCAAGTCACTTATCCTGTCTGCACCATATTGGGATGTAAATAAACCCTACTTTTAAGTGAGCTAATATTTTTAAATGCTTAACACAGTGCTTGGTCCATTGTAGGCACTATGTAAATACTTAAAAAATAAAAACAAGCCTTCTCTGGACTTGGGTAAATGCTCAGAGAATTGAATTAACCGAAGTTTTAAACGATCAACTCTTCTTATTGTTTAGGATTGGTAATAAGTACTCAATCATTTAGTATATTTTATACACTAAAGCATTTTAAGTGAATATGTAATTTCTTATTTTTTTATTTTTTCCTTTTTGTCTTTTTTTGTGACCGGTAATGGGATCGCAACCCTCGGTGTCGTGCCCGCACTGCGCTCAACCAGTGAGCGGACCGGTCTCTATGTGGGATCTGAACCCTTGGCGGGAGCGCCGCTGCGCTCCCAAGCGCCGCACTCTACCAAGTGCACCACCGGGCCAGCCCGTAATTTCTTATTTTGATATAATTTCTGACTTAATGAAAAGTTGAAAGAATACTGGAAAGAGTTCCTGTATACCTTTTACCCCAGTTCAACCCCAGTGTTGCTTACATTTTGCCTGTTCGAGCAGTCATTCATTCACTCATTCTTTCTTTCTCCTCTCCCACCCTCCTTCCCTCTCTGTCTCCCTTTTCTCTTCTCTTCTTCCTCTGTATTTTTTTTTCTGGGAATCATTTGAAAATAACTTGGAGAATTTGCCTTTTTATTTTTAAATATTTCAGGGTGTATTTTTAAATAACAATGACATTTTCTTTCTTAACTACGGTTTTATGATCAAAATCAGGAAATTCAATGTTGATGTAGCATTGTAATTTAATCTGTAGCCTACATTCAGATATTGTTGTCCTAATAATGTACTTTATGGCTGTGTGTGTGTTTGTGTGTGTGTGTGTTNTCTGTAGCCTACATTCAGATATTGTTGTCCTAATAATGTACTTTATGGCTGTGTGTGTGTTTTTTTGTGTGTGTGTTTGTGTGTGTGTGTGTGTGTGTGTGCAGTTCATTCTGAGAATGACTGTGAGTGTGTATTTTTCCTGGTGCTACATTCCACATAGGATCACACTTGTGTTTGGTTGCCATGTCTCTTTCCTTTGTTTGGAATGGTTCAGAGTCTTTTTTTTTTCCTTTTATGACCTTGACACTTTTTAGGAATACAGCGAGCAATTACTTTACAGAATGTCCCTCAGATTTGAGTTTGATTTTTTTTCCTCAGGATTAGATCCAGGTTTAAGGTTATTGTGTCTTCTGATTTGAAAAGTAACTGGGATGTTTCATCATTGTAGATTTTTAGAATGAAAAGATGGGGGAGACATGGTCTGTGCCGATTAATGTGTGCAGAGTGAGAAATGCAGAGCAGAAATGCCGGGAGAGGAGTGCTGGGTATGCTTCTGTACAGCAGGTGAATGAGCACATTCTGAAAGAATCATTCTCTTAGGGATTCACCCCACTGCTAGTGAAGGCAAGTAGGTCAAGAAAAAAGAAAGGTCCAGCCTCTCTAAATCAAGTGTAGGCAGCATTGTTTCTTGTGTAACATGGAAATAAATTAAACATCTGGAGAATGCTCTCTCTTGGTACCAGGACACAGAAATGGGCATTTTGCTCTTTCGTATTAAGAGTGACTGTCTCCACATAATACCAGCACATCTGGTGAAAGATGAAAAATGTAGCCCAGCATCCAAATGCTGAGTCTTTTTAGTTCATTCTGAGAATGACCACACAGGATTTAAAAAAAAATATTTTAGTCTAGATATGGGCCATGTCTTTCATTATTGAGAATACTGAAGACTCATTAAAAACAAATGACGTTTGGAGCAGACTGGTAGAAAAGATTGCGTTGGGAACAACAGAGAGAGAAATGACACGAACAAGTAATATGCTTTTGGTGCCATGCACAAAATTATTGATGATCTTGAATGTACTGAAGTTTAGAAGTGACAAGAAAGAGTTAATCCTTTTAAGCAGGTACTGAAAGTTCACTCTGGGCGAATATGACTGACTGAGTTACAGCTCAGCCTAAAATTAACCTCCTGGCTCTGTGTCTGGCGTATGAACTCTTAGACTGCATTTCTTTTTACTGATGGAGCCATTTTTTAATGAATTGCAAAGAGAATACCCAGTGGTTCCTTTTGTGTGGAGAAAACAAGACAAATACTAGGCAGGAAAGGTCATTTTGGTTTCCACTATGCGGGGAGCTCATTATGGTGGGTTCTGATGAATTATACTGTGTAGTTCTTTCTGATAGCAGAAGTCATGTTGTACCCTGAGGTGGACATAAGGACAAACATACTTAATAAAGTTGGAGGGTCTGAGAGATGAACATTTTCAAGCTGTTTTTTTTCTGAGCAACTTGTTTTTATATAGTTATTCAAAGCCATTTTTGTCTTGTTGAACTAATAACTCAAGGACCCATCTCTCTCCTGCAGCCCCAAAGGGGTGAGTCTTTAAGTTTATCACCCCAAGTGTTCTCTAATCAAACTTGTGGAATTATCTTCTGGTTATCTAAAGAATAGAAAAATCTCATTTGTGCTTCGTGATGGATCTGTAATGGGTTCAGCAGGATTTTAAAGTTTTTAGACTGTACTTCCAAAATCATTTTTATATTATATTTGCAACTTTCATATTTATTAATGCATATCATTATTTTTCTCTGATCTCTACCACTGGGAGGGTTGTATTTAACTTAGCAAGATTAAAAATGGTGTAGTTTTGGGCCGGCCTGGTGGCGCACTGCTACAGTGCACCGCTTGGGAGCGGGGTGGTGCTCCCGCCGAGGGTTCGGATCCCACATACAGACCGGTTCCTGCTCACTGGCTGAGCGAGGCGTGGGAGCAACACTGAGGGTTGCAATCCGTTGCCGGACACGAAAAAAGACAAAAAAGAAAAAAAAAATGGTGTAGTTTTGGGCCGGCCTGGTGGCGCACTGCTACAGTGCCCCGCTTGGGAGCGGGGTGGTGCTCCCGCCGAGGGTTCGGATCCCACATACAGACCGGTTCCTGCTCACTGGCTGGGCAAGGGGGGGGCGCAGCACCGAGGGTTGCGATCCCGTTCCCAGTCCGGTCCGGTGCGGGCACGACACTGAGGGTTGCAATCCGTTGCCGGACACGAAAAAAGACAAAAAAGAAAAAAAAAATGGTGTAGTTTCATGTTCCATTTTTTCTTAAGATGTCTTTGGTTTGGAATCATATGACTCCTCTAAAAAATGTTTTCACCAAGTAGAAAAATGCTTTTAGGTCTGTGCATGGAGAGAGAGCATTGAGGGTCAATGACAGTATTTGCAAGTGTTCTTTATATTTTGATATGGGGGATTTTATTGGAAAGACTTTGGAAAATCTCCCATTAACATATTTCAGAAAGCAGCCTTATAGATTGTCTAGCATCATTTTCAGGTTTGTATCACACAAATCTTTTCCTCTGCTCTATGAGCTTGGGCAAATTGCATATCCTCTTGGGAACAGATCATCTCTAATTTCTGTTTTCGACCAATGGTCAATGAAATGGGAGAGTGAAACTACACATCTTGAATGGTTTGGGCTCCCTGTCAAATTTCAAATGCCTTTGCTGCTGAGGGAAATTCTACTTTAAAACTATATTGTGTTAACTAATGTGTGGCTAGTTAATGAGTGAAGAATTCTGTATCTTCCACCTTCCCCCCAATATTAGAGTACGTTATAAATACGGATATATTTGGCTATCTACCACTTGCCTGAAACTGCAGGCGTCATGGTAAAAACCATTATTTTGCTACTGGAAATCTGTTTCATTTCAGCATTAAAATGCTAATTGATTCCTTTTTTTTTTTCTTTTTTTAAATAGGTTTTCCACGCTAAGATAATTTTTCAAAACTGCAGAAATGGTTGGTCTTAGCTCCAAATGGGAATTTGGAGTCACTCTGAAACACATCCTGGAATAATTGTGTTTGACTGGAACCAAATCTTTTGAAGTCTCTAAGGTAAAATGATTTTAACACACACTTAGAGATGATATCTGTACAAAATATTGAGAATTTAGCAAAACTGAGTATTCTAGAATTAATGATCCTTTGTAAAAGCCTTCTTTTACATTTAATTTTTGGATATTTGAGGAATTGTTATTCTTTTAATTTTAGCTGTCATCTTTGAATGAAATTATTTCAGTTTGTGAAGTAGTGCTTTGGCTTATCCAGTAGGGGGAAAGGTGAAGAAATATAGAATTATTGCTGGATAGCTTTCCCATCTCACCCCACCATAGCCCTGACATTTCTCTGGAGGATCATAGCTATTGAGTAAGTACTTGTTTTAAGGACCAGGAACTTGTTGCTACTCACCCAGGAACCTGGTACATAGAATTGTCTGTCTAAGAGGGAGATGGATTAGGGATCACTGGGATTTGGAATGTCTGCCTTTGAGGCTTTTGATTTGGGGGTTTGTTGTTGGGATCCAACCAGGAAAACA
>NW_007726413.1:747677-747905 GCF_000696425.1 Galeopterus variegatus | reverse complement strand
TCTCCCATTGCAAAGCACATCAAAAGGACAGCTCTCCCATAACTCGAGGTAACCGCTTAGCAGACGAAACGGCACGATTTGTTGCCACCGAGGGCCGTGACACCCCAGATGCAGCACTCCTTCCTCTCCTACCAGATACCACAGACAACCCTATTCCAACACCAGACAATAAATCTTCTCTTTTTCATCTTCTTCATGATCTATTCCATTCAAACCCTTGAAGTTTAA
>NW_007726413.1:747318-747518 GCF_000696425.1 Galeopterus variegatus | reverse complement strand
AGTAATATCCCTGCCACAGACTGGCAGATCGATTTCACCCACATGCCCCCTGTTAAATGTCAGCAATATCTCCTAGTAATGGTAGATACCTTTTCCGGGTAGATAGAGGCCTTCTCCACTACTAACAAAAAGGCCACCACTGTGGCTTCTATACTCCTCTCCCAATTTATCCCAAGATTCAGAATGCCCTCTTCCATACA
>NW_007726413.1:746900-747281 GCF_000696425.1 Galeopterus variegatus | reverse complement strand
CAAATGGACAACAGCCCAGAGTTCACCACTCAAATAATACAAAATTTATCTCAGGCCCTCTCCCTCCCTTGACACTTACACTGTCCTTACCGGCCCCAGGCCTCAGGAAAAGTTGAGCACACTAACAGGGCTCTAAAAGACATCCTTACTAAACTATCGCTAGAACTTCACCTTGACTGGACTCGCCTTTTACCCCTAGCCTTGTTCAGACTCAGGGTCCTCCCGAAAAAAACTTCAAACCTCTCCCCTTTTGAAATTATGTATGGGAGGTCCCCGTTACCTCCAGGGATCATCCCTAAACAAGGAACCATACCCTCCAACCTAGCTATCCCATTACTCTCCCATCTTCGAGCTGAACTCTGGAAACACCAGGATTGGCTA
>NW_007726413.1:740158-745674 GCF_000696425.1 Galeopterus variegatus | reverse complement strand
CTAACTTTATATTCCCACGCAGAGCTTTTCCACCTTTTCCATCCATCCCTAAGACAGCATCGAGCCATCTTTCTCCCAGTTCTAGTGGGAATGTCCTTAACAACATCAATTGTTACAACCGGCCTGTCGGGCGGGGCCTTAGGACATACTTTATGGGCGGTACAAGACATTAATAACAAACTACAAAAGGCCCTCACCTCCACAGCCGAATCTCTATCTGCCTTACAAAGACAAATCACCTCCCTAGCTAAAGTTACCCTACAAAACTGCCGTGCATTAGACCTCCTCATGGCAGACAAAGGCGGCACTTGCATGAAGTGGTCTCCAGGAGGAATGTTGCTATTATATCAATGAATCAGGACTAGTAGAAACCGATATTGCTAAACTCACCAACCTAGCCTCAGACCTCAGAGTCAACCACCCTGATCCTTTTTCCTCTTTTTTCCAAGGCTCACTTCTCACCTGGGTATGGCCAGTATTAGGACCCCTCGCTGTTATATTTATAGCCTGTCTTTTTCTGCCCTGCATTATAAAATTCATTCAAACTCAACTCGGAAGAATTTCTAACCAAACTTTTAACCAGCTTTTACTTAGAAACTACCAGCTCCTGGCCACCGAGGATCCTGCCTGCTCTCCACCAGACCAGCTAACCCGCTGTTAAAATGGACCTGCCTCATCAATAGTCCCTGTTTCTGGAAGCTTTGGCTGTGGACGCCGGGCTGCTCTCCCCTACAGCCTCCTACACACACTGGAATCAACAAATCACCGACCTGTGGCTTCAGGGAACCTTTCTAGAGTTCTCCCCCTTTGAAATTACCTTATTCTCTACCCTCTTTTGGGTCCTGTTACAAAATCCCCAATCTTCCCCCAATTCCTCTTCCCCTACTACGCTCCCATCCAGCAGGAAGTAGCTCGAAGATCACGGTGACCCACTCCCCACAATAGAGGAAAAAGGGAGGAATGTAGGGACCCCATGGGTGCCTGAACAGGGACACACCCTGGCAATATGGCGCCCTTCCTGGTTCTTCTCCACAGTAAACAGGCCCACCTGCTCCAAACCTCAGCCAGTCACAGGTCAAGGCTCACCTCCTGCCCAGCCCCGTCCAATCAGCTACTGCCCGGTCCACCCCCTATCCAACCCCGGAACGCAGCTCCCTATAAATGTACGCGCAGTCCTTGAATAAAGCGGAACCTCCTTGGCGAACTGTTAGCCCGGGTCTCACATGATTCCTTTGTCCGTGCGCCCCTACACCACTGCGCTCTAACCAACAGAGCTAACCAGCCAGCCCAACAATTACCATTTTGCTTCATGACAATGACCATCTAATAAATGAGGAACTTGAAGCAGGTAGAATTTAAGTAACATGGGGAAATCCACACAGCCAGGGAAGGAAGAGATTCAATTTAGAACCAAGCTGGATGGTTCTAGAGCTCACCGTCTCGACACAACCTTATGCTGCCTTCTCTTAGTAATTACAGATATGTATGATTATGAAAAAAATTCTAAGGACAGAGCCTGGATGAGTAAAAGCCAGACAGCATAAGAAATTCAGTATTGGGAGAATTTGGGAACAGAAAAGAAGACAAAGAGGGGCCCAAAATTATCACAGGAACCTGCTATCCTGTTCCAAAAGATGAACAAGAAAAATCTCAGGGGTGGAATAGACATAGAACCATTCAAAAAGAAGATGTGTCCGATTTTATTTTAAGCTGCTTGCTGTGCTGCATTGTTACCAGAGCCTTGAGATGGAGCACTTGAGTAATAATGGAATTGGGGTGGCATCCAGCAGAGAGTTGCAGTATAGAAAAGGGTCCACAGGCACAGGAGGTAAATTGCAAAAAGTCAGCAGAGATGTCAGAAAAATGCAACCATCCTCCAATGACTTACAGAGATTAGATTGCCCACCATAAATGGGATGGACACTCAAGCTAATTTTTCTCAATCTTAATGGTTGATTTCATTGCAACAAGCTGGAGGACTTGGGGACACCCAGACAGTTGAAATCTGGGTCGGGTTAAAGTTAAAAGTTCCTGATTTCTAAAATTGAACGCTCATTCAATATTTATTAAGTGCCTACTGCATGCCAGGCCTTTTTCAAGATACTGGGGATACAACAGTGAGCAAAACTGACTTGGTACCTGCCCCATTGGAGTTTATAATCCAGTGAGGAAGGCTGACATTCAAGCAATAAAATACTCTACAGTGTGATCAATGGCTTGATAAGGGAAGTGTAGCATGCTAGGGGAGCAGATAGCAAGGGGCCCCTAAACTAATCCAGAGGGTTCCAGAAAAGGTGATGCTTAAATTGAATTGAAAACCAGAGCACTGAGAGGAGGAAGTGTTACCAGACCACAGGCAGTCCATCTCTCAGAGAGCACAAAACAGCCAAGACCAGAGTAGAAGGAAAGGCTTTATTGCTTGTAAGTAAGGAGAACACTGAAGATAGCTCCCAAAGCAGTGTCTTCCTGAACAAGGGAAAGGGGTCGTTTCATATAGCCAACGTTCATACCTAACTTCCCAGGCTAGAGGGGCACGGCAAGAGCTGGAACTGGAGAGGTGGGCTGTTTCAGACTTATCCAAGCAGGACTATGCCCTGATCAGCACTCAAAGAACAGCCACTTTCTCAGAAAACACACAACCTGCTCATACCACTCATTAGATGATAGAAACACCCTGAAAACAGCAGCCCAAATGTCTCTGTGGATTGTTAAGGCATTTCCTAGGCCAGGGACCTTTGCTAAAATCTTTCTCTCTGGGTCCTGGGCCTTTTCCCTAGTGCCCAATTTTGAAAGTGCACTATCCCCCAAGTTCCTTCTCTATGGAGCTAGCATCCAAATCTTGGGAGTAAATTACAGATGATCCCATGTAAATGGAGTAATGCCTTATAAAAGGAGTGACTGCTCTATACCTCAGGACTTCTGTCTCTCTGAAAAATAAATGAACTCCACACAAAGAAGAAAAATAAATCCCTAAATCCCAACACAATCATTTTGAGACATTGTATCAACTTCTGTTGCATAAAAGACCCAGAGCACTGTGTCAGATGTATGTGCATGTATCTTCAAAATACCTCCAGCCATTGTAGGTTTTAACATTTCTCCTCTAATGGTAACAGTCAAAGCAATTCCACTTTTTATTAATTGTTTTGATTTTTTAAGCATTATGCCTGAAAGAGACTTTAAGCCACGAAAATAATTGACAAATCAAACTACACATGCACTCATACACACTTCATACATAAATACATACACATGTTCAAAAGAAAAGGACAAGTTTAGAACTGGAACCAAATGAGCATAAAATTAATTAACATGACTTTATGCAATTCTCTACTTAATGCAAAGAGCTTTGCAATAACTTTTATTCTTCATGGCTCCCAACAACCCCACAGGAAGGACTAGTATCATTTAGCCATGGATATTACAAGGTAGCTATTATTTTGTGTAAAATGAAGCAGAAGATTGAAACAAAATCTAGATCATTCAGGAGAGAAAAATGCTAATGAGGGAAAAGAAAAGAACATCTACGCCAACCTCCCCATTTTACAGATGAGCAAACAGAGGCCTAGAGGGACTAGGCAGTTGACCCTCAGGTACATGGTCCATGAGTAGAGAACCAGAATAGAGCCACATTTTCTAACATCTGGTTCAATGTCCCTTTCAGTTCTTATCAAACTAGTTTATACATAAACCCCAGAGGTTCACGGGCTCAGAGAGCCACAAAGGGCTCACAGTTAGAGGATAAAGCTCAAGCATCAGATGGATGTATTTGAAGGACTGGAGGGGAAATAACATTATTTTATTTATGTAACCTTTATACCATTCTAATATTTAAATATCAGAACAATCAGAAAATAGTATGTATTTAACATTTTTTAATTGCATGAATTTTTCAAAAAAAAAAAAAGCAGGAGACTTCAAAGACAGTTTGGGCTTGTAGAAGCCTCTTGGATCGCCCCACTGATTGCCCAGGGGAGCACAGTCCCATGGCTCCCTGCAGTCAGGACACTATGGTGCCCTGCAAAAGTGGAGTAAGTAAGCTCTTCTCCCCCAGACTGGGTCTTACCCTGAAGAGCCTAAGGAGTGGGCTGGGAAAGGGAAACTCTTGGGAGGGACTAATGTGGGGGATTGGGTCATCCCTCTCCAGTGGAATGAAAAGGAAGGAATTAACATGCAGGACAAGTAGAGGAAGTGGGAGAGGACACCTGTGGGAGAACTATAAAGCAACTGCTAAGTTTCCAGAAGAAAGAGCCAACTGTCAGAAGTGCTAACATCCAGAAGACCAGAAATATTTTCCAATACACTAGTTATGAAGGCCTGTATTTGCTCTTGATGGCAAAGAAGAAAGGCACATTCCACCACTGGACATGAGGAAGACCTGAATCTCAGCCACATGGCCAACAGGAAGAAACACCGACCCTTCCTACAAGGGCTTCATAAGACTGTACTTCAGCAATGTAAGGGGCACAGTCCCAGGACAGGGTTGCTTCACTCTTCCCTTAACAAGGAGCAGAAAGTTCATGGTCATGATTGACATCATTGTGGTCAACTGGCCCCTCTCAGTCTCAGCTTCTGAGGCCCCCGCTTCTCCATTAACCATATCATGCTCTATCCTACAGCTTTTCTCTTGCTTGCAATTTCTCCCTCCTCTTACCCTTGAGAAAAGAAATCTGCTTACTCCTGCAGGCCCTTCTGGCCTCTTGGTCTCAGGGTCTGCTTCTGTGAGTGTTTGTATCCTTCTTCATCTGTTCTTGTTTCAAACTACTAACTCCGTCTTCGTCATGGCTGTCATATGTGAGTTGCCCTGCACGCTACGTCGCTGCTAGATCACATATAACAGCAGCTGAGTAACCTCTCTTTCTTTATTTTCTTTAGTTGTATTTGTAAGATCAAAAAATAAATCTCTTGAAGACATCTTTGCCCAGAGAAATCTCCTCCTTCTTTCTCCATAATTATTTTTTCTCTTTGCTTGTAACTTTTTAAAAGCATTTGCTGTCTTCCCAGAATGTTAAATGTGTTTGAATTTAATTTTATTAACTTAGTCATGGAACCTCAAATATCAGCAGCAAGGCAACTTATAATAGAACTGAGAAATATCAATTTGTAAGCTTTAGAAAGGCAGTTTAATCTGCATAATAATCACCAGACTCAGAGACACTAAGAACAGAGGGCAGGGATGAGCTGCCAAACTAAAAACAGGCATTAAATGAAAGCTTCCTTAGCAAAGAGTGAGACTTGATCCTGTTTCC
This sequence comes from Galeopterus variegatus, assembly GCF_000696425.1. NCBI lineage: Eukaryota > Metazoa > Chordata > Mammalia > Dermoptera > Cynocephalidae > Galeopterus > Galeopterus variegatus. The sequence continues at coordinate 740,425 of NW_007726413.1, read as the reverse complement.
AGGATGCTAACAGCCAAGCACACACCACATAGCAGGAGGCTAGGGAATTCTTCTGGGGAGAAATTGAATGGCCCAAAGAAAAGATCTAAAGATTCTGATCTTTAAGGCTTCCCTGAAAACAAGGTCTGCTATAACCTGATTACCTGCAGGAAAGCCCACCTTATGTTCATGGAGTTTTCTATCATCTTTTTTGTGCCTCTCATTTATTTTTTTTTTTTAATTTTGTCAATATACAATGTGGTTGATTATTATGGCCCATCACCGAAA
>NW_007726413.1:738006-738596 GCF_000696425.1 Galeopterus variegatus | reverse complement strand
GGCTCCCTTATAAGTGATTTGACGCTTCTGTCTTGCAGCTTTTAAGATTCTCTCTTTGTCTTTGAGTTTTGCCAATTTGACTATAACATGTCTTGGAGAAGCTCTTTTTGGGTTGAATACGTTTGGAGATCGTTGAGCTTCCTGGATCTGAAGCTCTGTGATTTTTCCTATGCCTGGGAAGTTTTCTGCCCCTATTTTGTTGAATATATTTTCAAAACATTCTCCTTTTTCCTCCCCTTCTGGAATACCCATGACTCAGATATTTGAGCACTTAAGGTTGTCTAATATCTCTCTCAGATTTTCTTCAATGTCTTTGATACTTTTTTCTTTTTTCTTGTCTGCTTGTGTTATTTCAAACAGCCCGTCTTCAAGTTCAGAGGTTCTCTCTTCAACTTCCGTTAGCCTGCTGGTTAAACTCTCCATTGTGTTTTTTATTTCACTGAATAACTTCTTCAGTTCAGCAAGTTCCACTACATTTTTTTTTTAGGACATTAATTTCCTTGTACATTTCCTCTTTCAGGTCCTGTATACTTTTCCTCATTTCATCATGCTTTCTAGCTGAGTTTTCTTTTATCTCATTCAATTTCTTT